>NW_017537273.1:53606-54935 GCF_001853355.1 Bactrocera latifrons | reverse complement strand
TTCTCTCTTTCCTCTGCATCATATGCTATGAGTGCCTTCGTCAAACCCGCTCACATGTTAAACTATGCACTCGTCGAAATCTAGATTAGTGGCTAAAAGTAACTGAAAGCGAGTGTTTGTATAAACACTATTCCCCCCCTCCATTTTTCCTTAAGTTCGTTTAAGTAATTTTTTCGCTTTGCATACCGTTTCTGATTTTTCGGTTGCGCCAAATGCTCTGTGATTACTTCTGGCAACACATGTACTTAGGAAATGGCATTTTAGCGCAGCAAACAATGCGCTATTAATAACGGTTTGCTAAAATCAGGCCGCCATAAACGAATCTTAAATAAAAGCTTTCGATTACTGTTGTAATTTAGAGAGAATTTGCTGTGCGATCCATCGAGAATTTCTTTTAGAATTATCACAAGCGGAAGCGAGACAACCATTGTTGTGCTACACGAACTTATGTAGCATCGTCTTCGTAAACTTCACAAATTTCATTGGTGGCTTGCGTGGCTTGCGTGGCATTCTTCCCCTATTTTTCAAAAATTTCGAAATATAGCGAATCTCTTCAATATTTTCAATCATTTTTGAACAGCTGTAACTTTTTCAATTATTATTTTTTGGTTAAATAGAGCATAAAATCACACCTTTCCAACACTATACGTGTATGGTATGACACAATGTAATTGGTAGCACTGGAGATATACCACTGCAACGACATCTATTTACAAAATACGAAAAAACTTTTTCGACTACCAAATAATTTCAAAGCTGATGAGTAAGCTTACTAACTAACTAACAAAGCTAACTTAAATATATTCTTTAGAAATATATCGATCGGAAAATAATAAAGTCGTCGAATTCATATAGTAGGTGCTTTCATTATTACACATTTCTTATTTTCATCGACAAAGTCAACCTGAAACACAGCAGAAGTAGTGCTCATACTCATAAAGTATGCGGCACGCGTAGTATTTTCGAATAAAAACCCACGATTTCTGGCGTTTTAATTGCGTACAAATAATATGTAATACGTGTGCTTGAATGGAAAACAGAACGCAGCGAAATTAATATTTCAATGAAAACTTTAAGCCAACATCAGCATTAATTGTGCTTATTGTTTCGCTCTTTGCACTTGGAAGCGCTCCTAGGGGTATGTAGGATCTGGTCACGCATAAGTGCTTGTGTATGACGCGTGTCGCTACAAAGTCGTGTCGTGTTAATCCTCGCATTCAAAGCGAAGCAAAATGTATGAGCATGTGATAAGTCAGTACCGCGCCCTCAGAAACAAAGTTGCTATAATCCGTTACTCACACACCACACACCCACGCGCAATACGAAGTC
>NW_017537273.1:48725-52826 GCF_001853355.1 Bactrocera latifrons | reverse complement strand
GATGCAGTCATCAATTTACTCACTTGCCTCTTCTGTAAATTCTCTTTTTGTAATTCAAACTGTTTTTTCCAGTCGCGATGGTTGTCAGTGTAATTACCGTTATTACTGTGTCATCATTATGAGCAGATGACACAGGATTTATTTTGTTTAACAATTATTTGAAGGCTTCATTCCAATTTAGAAGGAATTGCAAGGTAAAAATATCATTGAAAAATGCTTTGAAATTCTATGTCCTTTTACTACATACGTGATAATCATACATGTTGGGCGGTTTTCGCAACTCGTCCTAACTTTTAACAAACTGAAATGCATTTCTCTCCTCAGTAGCGGGAAGTAGTTGGAGGAAATCCACTGCACACCATGTTCTTTTAATCTCTTGATTTACAGAGAACTTTTCAAAATACTATAAAACAAATAAATATTTTTCTTCAAAGTCCGGACAATCACACAAAACTATGTCTCTTTCAAATAAGTTCTGTACTGCAACAATTCACTCAAAAGTATTTAAGCACAAACAGATGGCAACAATAGCTGAACTATCGATATTCCTCAATGAATATAACCAAAAACTCACCGAAATTCGAATATCACCAAACAGTGAAACTTAGCTCAAGCAAAAGTTGTTAAGTTGCAACAACAAACACAAACCATTTATATTACAAACTAAGTAACACTCCTTCAGTTATCCACGTGAATTCTGCGACGCTATCAAAGGCGTTGACTGCAACAGAGTTGGCATTGCCCTGAAAGCTTTTGGTTGTTTCGCGGCTGCTAAGTGTGGCTCTGACTAAGTGCCGATGCGCATTTGCAAATAGACATATGTGCTATTTCGGCTGAAAATCTACGATGTTGCATATTTGCCGATACTTCACATCACCAATTCTAAATTTATTATGGCACTAAAAGTGTTCGCAATTTCAAGCGATGGTTCTGCGGCGACAGGGAGATTGATAAATGTTGGCGTTTGCTGGTAAATCGAGATCGCGAATTATTGGACGTAAATACACAATTCAATTGCTATTTAACTCTTGAAATCGTGGAGAGGAGCGTTGAAATAATTTGTTCGTGGTTGAAAGCCGAAGTTGCTCAAGTTGAAATCGCGATTTGTTGCGGTTGCCTCTCCCACAGCTTCTAGCCACAGTTGCTAATTTTATTTTGCATCAGCATTCTTTCCAGCGCAAATGATTTCAATGCAATGTAAAGTTCACGTACAAACTTTTTGTGTTGGAAGACCAAAGCGAAATTATAGGCCGCACAGTCCCACTGGAGCGTCTTTCATCTGTGTTATGAAGTATAAAGTCTTAATGTTTACAAGAGTGTTATCCTTTTTGTAAAAATTTCATTTAATGAACAAGCAAGGGTAATTTTTTGGCTTGACCAAGCAATTTGGCTTCCTTCTGTTGATGAATTTTATGTGCGCCTTAGCGACTGGAGAATACCCCAAAATTCCTTAAGTATTTTCCTTTGCGTGCAAATGAAATAATTTAGATATCTTTCTTCATTTGTTGGTACCGATGGGTATTCATGAAAACCTACCCAATGAAACTCTTCAATTTTCAATCAATAGTAGAGGCAGCAAAATATCCAATGTTAAATAAACCATGGACGTTCCTTATAGTATTCGAAGTTATCTTCAGCTGTTTTAGAAAAATATCAATTGGAACTTTTAATACCAAAAAACTGGTCTAGTGGTTTTCGAGCATTTTTGTTGAAAAGTTTGAAAAAGGAATATTTGGGGCTGAAATTGTTGCACGAGAATATCTTTCTATTAAATTTTATATGCGATTTCGACTAGTTTAGGTTTCGTACGATCTTTTACCCACTTACTTGCCAAACGAGTGACCAGTTTCACTTTATATCAGATATGAATTATTTTTTTACTCTGATATTACTTTTTACCAGCTCTATTTGTACGCTTCTCTTAAGCGCCGGAGGTCAAATAACTCCATTGGACCGATGACCTTGTTGCAATACTGAATTATTAATAATCAAAAATGTGTGTGTGCTCATGAGTGTTAGTGAGTGTTTATACTTGGCTGAATCCATGATTTTGCCGCTTTTTCATTTCAACTAAATGCTCTCGTACTGTTTTGCGACACTATGTGTGGGAGAAGCATAGGCACAAGTTGTTTGGAATTCAATAAAAAATTAGCACACTTTCACGGTTCCTTTAATGCATAAATACACACTTGTATGAGCATTTCCATAGACGTGTGGGTAATCGTTAGAGCCGGGTATCCGCCACAGCAACTTCTACGTTCTCTTGGGAGATCTGATATTCAAAGTTGAGTTGAAAGTAATTTTCCGTTATGACCTCATGTGGGTAGCAATTGCTTGTATATTAAATTGCATTTTGTTGTAAATGAGCAGCATGATACTAAAGAAGCGAGTAATCGTATTTAATATAATTTACGATGAAACATGAGGTAACATAATAATTTTATAGGGCGGCAGAGGCAGCGACCCATACCGTTCACAGCCCCAAAATTATGTTGAAAAGCTTGGATTGGAAACCTTTTTAAAATTTGAAGCCACTTGAAGTCTCATTTAATATATAAAGGATATGGGTATTAATTATATACCGATAAGTTTAAGTGTCCTGATTAACTTAAAGTTTTAACATTCGGAACTGTATATTACTTTCGCACTGAACTGACGTATGTGAAACATTCTTTTCTAACTTAAATTACTTATATATTATAAATTTGGGAGTTCTGTATCCACGCCACCCTTTAAAAAATTAAAGGCGAGCAGCATACAAATAAAACTTAATAAGGGCCAACAACTTTCCAAAAATTTACAACTTCTCTTCTCAATATAGCACTAGCAGCACAATTCACTAGAAAATTTGGAATACTCAATTCGCTCAGACGGCAGCAAAGCACCTTTTCTTAGGATTTAATGCAAACTTCGAGATGCAGTCAGGCGTTATCAATTCATCGAGAAGTATTTACTTTACAAATCAAACTGCCCTAACTGCTTATAAATATACAGCCGCCTACATAAGTTAGGCTATAAAGCAACCTAGATGGAAACGCATAGAGAAGACAAGTGGTGCAGAAAGAAGAATTAAGCCATTGAAAGGCTACAAAGCCCTGTTGTCAGCTCACGTCGACAGCAGCAAATGAGAATGCCATAAAATGCCATCACTTCTGATCAGTGTCGACGGCATAGTGCTTACAACAATAAAACTTCTAGAGCATAACAAACACTCGTGGTATGGCCAAGTGGTAAAACAGAAATTTTTTTCGAAATTTAGGTGGCAGTAGACGAGCTTTGAAATAACTCGACAGCATATATGTAAACCCAACACCCACATAAACACGTTCACTGCGTGGAAGCAGTAACCTTGATCTAAAGAAAAGCAACAGCAACAAGAAAAATAGTTTAATGCAAATATTTAAATGCTCCTCACCCAAGTGTGCCGACGGTTTTCTTTGTGCTCGGAATGGGAGCAAGAGCGAAAGAAGAAGGGAACGTACAGTTTCGCTGGAGGAGCCTCAAGGGAGTTGATGAATACTGCAATAAGACGAAGCAACAGAAGTGCATATATAAGAACTTCAAAACTTACTTTGTAAAGGGTATTTTCTTAAACCCAGCCATTCATTTTTAGGTATTCTACATACACAATTATATTATTTTTTAAATTTTTAGCCCAAAATCTTCAAACGATAACTAATTTCACATTTGTTTGGGGGATAAAAAGAACAACGCATATTCAAAGTGAGCCGTTGCAAAAGCCACATTGTCTCCTATGTACTAATAATTCTCGGATATTCCTATATTAATTTACCATAATTCAATATTTATTTGAAAAAAAAGTAACGAGTTAAGTTATCTAGTTTCTAGTCAGTAAGTAAGAAACAACATAATATAAACAAAACCACATAGAAAAACTGGTAAAACATGAAGCAGTGAAACTCAGTACACATACTCGTCCGTACAAAGTTATGGGAAACAGGAGAGAAAAGTATTACAAAACTACTTCCAGGATATTGCTATTAAGATATGAAATGACCAAATTCATCTAACACACATGTACAAGTACATATACACAAATACATCTACATACCTGCGCCTCCAACATCCACCTCATGACGA
>NW_017537273.1:0-46550 GCF_001853355.1 Bactrocera latifrons | reverse complement strand
ACGTGAGCTATGCCTGTATCGGCTCCAACAGTGATATTATATTCAGTGTATTTGGTAATTTTTGCGAAGCTATTACATTTTCTGTGGTAGTGAAACGGTTTTTAATTTATCTAAGGCTGCATATATATAAAGTTATTTTCTGAAACTGAGCTAAAATTACAAATAAAATTACGAATGCGGATTTGAGTTCAACAAAATGACAAATAATTAAAATGGAATCCAAATTTCGCTTTTGGCGAATGGAAGGGACAGGATGTCTTTGTCATGCTGCAAATATTCTCAAAATCTTCGTATGTGTTTTATGCTTGGCTCCGAAAATATTACAGGCCAAAAATTTATTTCTCAAACTCTAACTCATCGTGCGAGATTTCCCTAAATTAAAGTTTGCCAATTAATATACTTTTTTAGACATAAACATTATATACCCACGGAAAGTATGAGAACATAGACGTATATTTTACCAAGCTATGGGGCAGTCTCGCCATTATTTGACATTGCAAGAAGTTTGGCTTTATCTCTCTTATTTGTATGTATTACACATGCAGGCGAGTAAAGTATTCTCAATCACCAATGAACAGCACTGCTGTAATATAGATTTTAATATTTTTATATGCCCAAAAATTTTTATTTTTGTGGTAAAAAGTGAACGGGCACACATGTTTTCTTTTCCTCTGGAGCTCTGTCGTGCACATCTAGATCCTCCACAACGCAGCACCAAATGCTTCATTTGCTACTTCTGAATTTGATTCGTGCTTTGTTTGGATGTGGTAAACTGCAGACAATCGGAACAGCGAACAAATGTTTAGAGTAAGTGTGAGTATATATGACTCTGTGTATGCTCTGCTCGTTTGCGAAGAGCTATGTAGGAGAATAGGTTGCCTCAGCTATAGCTTAACTCATTGAATCAGATTGTACATTTAGAAGGGACCGGGCTAGTAGAAATAAGAAGTTTTCTGTTTAAAAATTGATTTCTGTAGATATTTGGCTTTACCAGTATGGAACGACGTAAGTGCATATATACATATGTTTGTTTAAACTACTACTGACCCTTCTGAAGCAATTTTCTGCAAAACTGCTCACCTTTTCAAGAATAATTTGCTTAGAAAAGACATTTGTATACTCTTGCAGCCAGTTGCTAAGAAGCGGTGATAACAATATAAAACCATTCCATTATGCAAAAGTAGCTCAGGTCACTCTTCGGTATTGCTTATTCAATGTGTGACCAAGCACAAAAAAGCTTTCCAATGTAGTCGATAATTTACGTAAACTATGTATGCTGTACCGTTCATCATCTATATTTCGTCGCTTTTCTTTTCATAAAGTTGCCTAGCTTCCCTTGGTCAAATCTCATAGGGAGCCTTCTAACGCTGCTCTGCGCTTGTGTGGCTGTCCAAAGTTGTTGTGTGAGAGCGTCATTCATGGTATTAAATCAGCAGTGTAAACACCATTAGGGGCCGACGGCTGTTTGGTGTTGCATTATCTGTGAATAATTTACGCCCAGCAATGTGCTAGTAGCATATTTGCGATGTAAAAGAGACTACGCCCATGCAATTAAATGCTACAATACTGTGTTTTTTCCTACTTATACTGCACTCCTTTGTACTGAGCAAGCAATGCGGTCTTTTGATTACATTTCATAAATTCAGAAAGCTTTTAAGGCGCTTATGTGGCATAATGAGTGTTGACCCTTTTGCGTTTGCCTATAATTCGCCTATTTTGTACAAGATAAATTGAAAAGAATTTTAGTCCGCAACTCAGCTGTAAATTTTATTAATATACATATTTTCTATCCTAAGAGTTTTGAATATGTACTTTTCCAATAATGCAATGATATCTCTTCTCCACAATGTGTCTTTTACAGAGAGCTCAGAAAACTTTAGCCTGATTTATCAAGCGAAAATATTTTTTATTATAATTTCTCCAAGTTTCTCTCTAAGCTCATTTACAAAAAAAAATTTTAATTCGCCATCTTTTGTAAACAAAATAACAATAAGTTTTTCTTATATTTTACTAAAGGAAAATTAGGAAAGCTAAGCACAACTTATCTGATTCAATAAATTAATTTTAGTGCCTATTATTTTATGTTGGACTTCCGAATCAGTAAAGTTTGTGCCTTTTGTAAGCGACAGTATTTGATATCTGGTGCAAATAGCAAAATAACACTGTATTATACTTTTGACCTTTCCTTTTTCTGAGTGCAGCTGAGTGGATTTGATTTTAAAAGACTTCTGAACCTCTTATACACATATTCTGAATACTGAAATGAATCATAGCATGCAATCAATTTCGTATTAATAACAAACAATCGAAAGTTTATTATTCGCTCATTGCCAATCACTCACATCGATAATAAATATGTCGGCTTTTATTACATACACTGTTTGCAACTGATTAGGTTACACAGGTACGCCAATTGCCAATACGCTTATCATTATCCATACACAGAAGCAGTTATGCCCCTGCGTATACGTATCATATTGCGTTTGCATGAAAATTTTCATTTTCATTTGAGTTTAAGGTGTAAGCTCGTTTATTTTCAAATTCACTTGTTTGCATGGGAATAATAAAGCTTAATGGCTGCATAAATCAAATATTGCTTTTAATAAAATGCTTTGTTCTGCCAGGGAATGCAAAGGTGCCGCTAACGCAGGGCAACAACAGCATTTCTCGTTTGAAATTAGTAAATTACTGCGTGTAATAAGCAGTAATTTTATTACAGTGATGAGAAATTTTCTTCAACAGTTATAAATTTATTCATTCCGCAAACAGCCGGCGGAGCATATGACCTAGAGGTGGCAACATAAGTGGTTATGACAAACCTGAATAGGCTTGGTAGATTAAGGAGAATTAAAAACACTAAAATAATAATCAAAATAAATAGATATGATAGAAGAAGTTTGAAACTTTTTAACTAAAAGCTGCTATACTCATTCGTTAGTTTAGCAGAATTTATATTTATTAAAAATTCAGCAATAGTTGTTTCGACACCATTAAATGAATAAGTTCAAAAGCAAAGAGTTGAAAAATGCGCATGCCAAATGTTTCTACAACAAACTTCGCCGTATCTCTCACGTTATTTTATACAACGACCATTCAAAACTCATTTAAATTCTTCCAACTTTCGGGTAGTGCAACTTAGCTACACATACCTACAAATACATACACATTGAACCCGCAGCGGAATTTTAATTCATTTGAACTTTGGTACTTTGATAGACCTTGAAACTCCTACCACATGCTTTCAGCATTACTTAGAGAAGCGCGTGTCAGCAAAATGCGGTTATATTTTTATTTATGCGGATGCGACAAGTGTAACAGTACATTGCGGTAAGTCCACTGTAATGTGAAAAGAGCAAAGTGTCACTTTTAATGGAATTTATGTTTATGATTCAGCGACAGTCAAAAGGAGCTGAAGTAAACTTGTGGCAATGGGTGAAAGTGTGTTAGTTCCACAACTAAAAGTTGTTTTTGACACTTTTGGGCTGATACGGCATTTTAACATTTATGATGGCAACTATTATAGCTCAACAAGCGGCAAGTGCAATATGTATATGGCACTTCGTCATGCGGAAACGTCTTTAAGAATAAATGCTGAGGACTGTCACGGAATGATATTACTTTGATAAGGCGATACTCTAACGTTTATAACATTTAAAGAACTCGAAAGTATTAAAAATATAAGGGCTGGTCAACCGATTGCAATATTCCAGATGCATTAAAAAAATTATATTATTCGCTTTCAAAGGTGTAATTTTGCGTCAGAAAAAGACTTGTGCTATCCATGAACGGCAACAACGCCTAAATCTTCAGTTCAAGAAGAGTCAAAAGACTTCATAATAGAAAATATTGCAAAAAGCTTCGGGTATATATGATCACAAAAGCTGCCAGTTATGATTGCACTGTTGCCGCTTTTACGCGAGAAAAATTGAAATAATTCTTTTCCCCAGCCACACATCACATAGCTTTTATCACAGTTTTGACTCACTTCTTCGCCTTTTAAGTTTTTCAATATGTATGAGAAAAAGCTCAAAATTGATGTGAAAAACGAAAAGTGAAAGGTCTATGTGCAGTGATTGATGCAGGTTGCGTATACGCAATGTAGTCCCATCAGCGGAATAGAAGCAATTAGTAATCCGCACCTGAATTGATTCTCAATCAATATTTGAATAAATGAAGCCATATAAGCATGCAAGCAGACTAATAGGGAAATAGCTAATACAGCTATCAGCTGTACAATTGATTTGATTAAATGTGATAATTAAAAATACAGATATAAGTGAGATATGAAGCTAAACAGAATGAATGGAAGTAGTTCACTTTTCAACGAAAATTACACAATTTAAAATTAACCCGATTGATTAGCATCTGAGTTGCTATCCATCTTCATGCCATCCACAAACCATCTCGACCAACTCTTGATTAAACTTTATTTGATTTCTTAATAAGCTGATATTTTGAATTTGGTATCCCCGCAAAACCAATGGAGCTGAAACTGACGTTCAGCACTGCCAAAAGCTACTCCAGGATCAGGAAGGACCTCTCCGAGCCGCTCTGTAGCAAACGAGGCTTCAGACAGGGCGACTCCCTATCATACGCCTTCTTCGATCTACTCTAGCAGAAAATAATTTGAGCTGCAGAGCTGAATCAAGAAGGTACAATCTTTTATAAGGGTGTACAGCTGTTGACGTACGCGATGACATTGATATCATAGGTCTCAACACCAGCGCCGTTAGTTCTGCTTTCTCCAGACTGGACAAGGAGGCGAGGCAAATGGGTCTGGCAGTGAACGAGGGCAAGACGAAATATCTCCTGTCATCAAAAAAACAGTCGTCGCACTCACGACTTTGCAGTCATGTTGTCAATCATAGCTTTGAAGTTGTAGATAATTTCGTCTATCTTGGAACCAGCGTAAACACCACCAATAATGTCTTACCAATAGGTGCTAAATCGGACTGAGTAGGCAATTAAGAAGTAAAGTACTCTTTCGACTAACAAAAACCAAACTCTATATGTCATCCATAATTCCTGTCCTGCAATATGGTGCAGAGACTTGGACGATGACAACAACTGATGAGTCGACGTTGCGAGTCTGCGAAAAATGTATGGTCCTTTGCACGTTGGTCACGGCGAATATCACATTCGATGGAACGATGAGCTGTATGAGATATATGACGACATTGACATAGTTCAGCGAATTGAAAGACAGCGGTTACCCTGGCTAGGTCATGTTGTCCGGATGGACGAAAACGCTCCAGTTGTGAAAATCTTTGACGCAGTACCCGCCGGGGGAAGCAGAAGAAGAGGAAGACCTCCACTCCGTTGGAAGGATTAGGTGAAAAAGGACCTGGCTACGCTTGAAATATCCAATTGGCGTCACGTAGCGAAAAGAAGAAACGACTGACGCGCTGTTGTTAACTCGGCTTTAGCGGTGTCTACGCCAATAAAGAAGAATAATAATATAATTCAACAATCTTCTAAAATGCATTACAAAACAGACAAACTTCCTTTCAGTATTACATTTACTCAGTAATATTTATATTATTTGTGAAATAGAAATAAACTGAAAAGGCACATTTAATTTGCTGGACACAACGAACGTTTTTGTCCAACTTTTTTACTAACATCTTGTAACACATACCCATTTACGCCTAAAATTATAATATCTTCTACATATAACCTAATGTGAGTGATTCTTAGCCCGCTTGTGACATAACGCCAAACATAAGGTCAGGGGTCGAAGTAAGTGGGATTTTCTGGTGACATTTCTTAATATTACTTCGCACTAAAAAATTATGCAATCATGCATCTCTACATTCCTCATGTTATATTTAGAAAAAAGTTTATTTTATATGACTATGGGCGCCCAGAAATATAGAAATAAAGTACTAAAATATTGCACGACTTTTAATGTGCAAAGTGAATCATTGCATGGTTTAGTACCCGGCAAGAATTTTTATATTGTTTTATTGGTTTTGGGACAAAGGCCGCAGTAATCGTGTTGTCATATGCAAATACAGCAAAGTGAACCGCAGAAAGTTGAGTCAATGCATGCTGAGTTTAACCAAAGTCAGCACAGCCAGCGTATGTGCAAAGATGTAAAAACAGATTGCGTCGCCCACGGCGTATGAGTAAAATACTTCGACCAATTCGGGAAACTTTGGCTGCGATAATATTGAAAGAACATGGATGTGTGAAAACCAGTTGCGGCTCGAATGGTTTTGGTAATACTTATATTGAAGCAGCGAAGCATAACACTTGTTTCATGACAAGAACAGACAGCCATTTTTTAAATTAAATTTTCATTGAAAAATCTGCAAAACATTCGCATGAATATATAAGCCATCATGTCAAGGAAAATATGTAAGCGCATCAGGCTAAAAAATTTTAAACCGAAATAAAATGCTAAAGATATGTGAAATAAAGCGGCGGTGCAATCTGTGAATTCAACTGCCTCCGCTTCTCCTATACTCTAGGCGTTGGCAAATATTCGCAAATGTGCTGGCAGCCTGGCTGCATGCGCATGTCGTTCACCTCTTTTGGCAGTAGAGCCGAACAGACGAGAAGCATATAAACATAAATTTCGAATAAAACACTAGATATCCACTAGCAGATAACAAAGTTCCGGCTGCAGCTGTTGGACACCTCCAACATTTCAGTTCCTTCAATTTCCTCGTTCTGCCACCAAAATCACAGCCGTCCCCACTCAACAAAAACAAAACCAAGGCGAATCAACCAGTGGCTATAAATAACCGCGTAAAAGTTTTACATTGCAATGCGAGTAGAAAACTCTTGAATGAACTCAAATGTGAAAAGCCTTTTTTTATAGTAAACAAACGCACTAATTTACTGCGTTATTTTAGTAACAAAAAGTAAAACAAGTATTATTATTTACTGGAAAGAAGAAAAGAAGGATTTGGCTAAAGTTCTTTAATGAGTTTGATGGCCACGTCGAAGATTGCTATCGCATATTTTGCTCTCCTTACTTGTTTCTATTCGGTTTAACGTTATAGTTTGAGTATCAAATCTTACATCAACTTACCTGTGAAAACAGTTATGCAGGCCGCGTTCCTTAAAACCCTCTCGTCCATTCCACATTCGCTTAGCACTCCAAAAGCTATGTGGCTACTCTGCAAGCCACAATCGCCACCTTACATATTTCTGAAAATTGTTGATGGCCTCGGAATATTTACACACGAAATCCAAACAATCCCAGTTTCAAATCGTTGTGATTCCAAATAACTCATACATATATCCATGTAAAGCAATTTACCTTTCAAAGTGGAAATTGCAAAAATTCCTCTTCTTTAAACCAAAGTCACTGGATAGCCAAGGAAGTGTTGAAAATGCACTTGAAAGTGTTGAGAGGGAAGCAGAACTTTTCCCTGCCAACTCGAGTGTGCTGTTCTAAGGTATTTCTTCTAGCTTGCTTCGTGCAGCATGCAGCACGTCTACTCCTTGTCTTCTTGAGCGTAACAATGAAATATTGCCCTTTAAAGCCACGGAGAGATATTAAAAGCTCTTAGAAATGAAAATGAGTCTATACATACACTTAAATTTTATACAAGTATGGACTGTTAGGTGTATACACTGGTGTATGCACATGGAAGCAGTATTGAACATGAAATAGTGAAGTCGGTGCGAACAATGGACGTCAACCAGGTCTAAATTTACTACAGAAAGAACAACAGTGACTCAGAAGAAGTCCACCAAACAGTGCAAAATGTAGGATAACAAAGTTAATGTGCAAACAATGCAAAATGGTGAGCTGACAATATGAGCATTTAACGCTATTGTTTGTTCACCACTGTTCAATTAAGATGCTAATTTTGAAACTAAGTTGGAAAAAGCCTCATCTACAAATAGTAGAAGCCATAAAAGTAAATGACAGACAAAATATTTGGTGGCAATCTTACTGTGCTACCCCAGAATACAAGACATTCCATGTTCTATTATTTCGAAAAGCTCTTGTTAATTTTTAAATTTGTTTTTATTTACCTCACTTTCAATAAACTCTTAATTCTAGGCAACGTAACATTTTAAACTAACTAATAAATAAGGCGAAAGTTTAAAGTAATAACTTTTTCTTCTGAATGATAGGCTCTATTCGTCAGTTGGTGGAATTTTTAACGGACGAATTTTTGTTAATCGCGGAATATGCAATTTTACTTTCTTTATTGCCAATGCTTTTTTATGTTCGTCCAAGATAAATATTAAGTACCAAAAGACTAACACGAAATTTGGAGGCTTAATTATAATATTTGAGATCCATTGGCAATAAATCTATCGGTATATTGCTCAAATGCTAAGGGGAGTCTATCGACTTTAAGATAATTTCTTATTGTAGATGAAATTCTTCTCAGATCTATTTACACATCAGCAATAAATCTATTTTAGAGTTAAGTCTGCGATCTGATAATGCCCCTGTTTCATGTTGTAAATAAAACTTCCTTTTCTTTTCAATTCTTTCGTAAAAGGCATCCATATTTTTCACGTTTTGATTGTACTACCTTTAGTACTCTGTTGTTTTATATTATTTTCTACCGTGTTTTTTTTTTCTGCCTTTCCCTTGTTTTCTCATTCCATTAAACCACTTTTGTTGGTGATTCTCCGTTTGAATTTTCACAGTCGCGTATACGCCATGGCGACGGGGCAAATATGGAAATGTGATTAGTGACTTATTACCTTGACGTGGTGTATATTGTGTCGTTTGCATAAATACCGATTAGTTTGCGTGAAGACCGCAAATCATAAATGCCAAATCACACAAAAATTTACTACAACCAAAAACACTAACACTATTGACTATCGGTATATGCGTGAAGCATGTGAACTCTTGAAACTTATTTTCTATTTAACGATTTCCTTATATACGAACCATCCTGATATAATAAAAAAGCGTATACACATCTCTGAAAATTTATATTCGCTAATAGCTTCTTTGCCAACCGGGAGCGAGAAGTTATTTTTGGTGCCTGTGAACTTGTCTGCCCTTTATTATTGCTTTAAACTTCAAGCAGTTGAGCTATAAAAAAAGGCGGAAGGAAGAAAATTTAAATGTTTCCTATACTATAAATTTCAAAAGAATGACAATGCCATTCAGAGGTAAGACGGAATTAGTTCGTGCACTTTGTGAAGGTGATGCAGCTCTCATAATTTAGCGAAAAGAACATTTCTAAGTGAGGACGAACAAAGCTTAAAAAATTCCGTACAAGAAGCCGATTAGGAATTTTCTTTACACGAGGCAGCAACAAATGGCTGAGGTTATCTCAACACTGTCAAGTGCGCTGTCAACGCCAACTGTTCAGCAAAATCGTGACTGCGAATAGTACTCTTAATTCCTTTTAACATTTGTGCCTTAGGCCATCGTAGGGAAAAAATAATGCCACAAAGAGTGGAAGAGATAAAAGTGCATAAATTTAATTTATTAAAATATTTTGTGACTCTTATATACTAGCATACTCCGTAGCTTATAGTTACCTGTGCGCGTAGAATGGTGCGAACTTATTGTTCATTTGACAGCGTCTTCTGCGGATCTGTTTGCGGCTGGTAAAATTTTCGCAGCACAGATATTCTTGTCTGGGACTGGAAACTACCAATTTAGTGACGGAGGCAAATAAATACGGAACGGCAAACGAACATAAGAGACTACTAACATCTGCTGCGGCTGGCGGATGATAGCTTTTGCTTGAGCTCGAGTTGGGGATTCGCTCAGACACCATGTAAATACGCAACACTGGCGCCGCCACAGCTAAAAAGCAAGCACAAAAGACAAGCTCAGCGATGCGCATATAGACAGACTGCAGAGGCACCGCAATGTGAAGTGAAAGCGTGAAAGCAAAGTGTCACTTGGCACGCAATTTATGCCTGTAATTTACTGCTAGTCCACTTAGTAAGGTGCCTCTACCCTTACTAACACACATATAACAGGAAGCTTCTAGCGATTAGAGCATGCATTTATGTCCTAGTGCCCTCCCTATCATCTCTGAGTCAGCAGCTGCTTTGCTCACGGAAATTAGTTGTGCGTGTATGTTTTCCTCTGCATCTGTATTCGTGAGTGTGGTAAGTTCAAGTGCAAGGCAAATAGTATTGCGTCGTCGTTGAAGAATTGAAAAATAGTTTCATAAAACCGAAGGCTGTTACATCGGTCTATTTGTGAACGCTAGGATGAGAGTAGCTTGATAATTATTAGGTTACAAGTGCTAGTAAGGAAAATATCAGATTTATGGCTACTGCTATGGAAACTGTTATGAGCAACAATTACTCCACACAAGTTATTCCAATTTATTTTATAATTTCCTCTCTCTAATTCAAATTGGGTCTTTTAATGCTCATACTCCAGAAAATGCAATCCCCATTCAGATCATCTTTGTGTGCCTACGCATTTTACACATACACTTGCCGCAATTAACTGTTTCTCTGTCTTCTCATTCATTTGTGGGCATGTACTTAGCACCGCCGACTGGCGTAAATCACGTTATTACCATTTGAGTTGAGTAGCTAGCGAGACGCGCATAATTAAAAGTCACTTCGACGTTGCGAATCTACTTAAAATATTAACGGCGATATGATGTTGCTACAATTTTCATGGCAAACTGATATTTAATTCGTAGCATATCGACTGACTCTTGCCTGTCAAGGTGCAGCGCGAGTAATTACTTTATAAGGGGAAGGCTTTTTTCATATGCGGTATTTACACACACACACTCTATCCCTCTATATGCCTCCAAATGCAAAACACAAGCATGTTGTGATTATAGTTTTCATTTTACATCTGCAGTTTATGCGATTTCTTTCCATTAACTATTTCACGCTGTTGTTGTAAACAGCATCCTCTTTCGCATACATAATTACCTTCAATTCATTCATACAGACATTGACACACCGTTAGGCCTTTGCTCAGCCAACCACCTGCTTATCTGCTATTCTGATCTAAAATTTAAAGCAATTTTTATTCTCGTAAATTTCGTATTGTACCTTGCCATCTCCCCCTGCGGGTAGGGAGGACCCCTCCAGGTTGGGGGGAAAACCGAATATACCCGTGGTAAGGCATGCCTATCGTAAGAGGCGACTAAAATCCCGCATGCACTGTGTCTGTGATTCTGGGCTTGCCTTGAATATCAGCACAGTCCATGTCAGATATAGTGCTACAGTATTCATCGTAAAACATGGTTACTGTACTCTGTATTTTTTATTCCTGGTAGTCGACCGTGTTTTCGTTTACGAAGGGTTTTACGAGACACATGTCAACATACAGTTGAGTTCTTAAGGGTTTCAAGGAATTCTTGGGGGCTCAACTGGCAGTAGCGGGAGCTACAGGTCACACCAAAGACTAAAACATGGTACTACGGGGAGCAGTCAGCCCTTGGAGGAAACTCCAATCTGCTCATTGGGTTTTTGGCCGCTTGGGGAGATTCGTGGTGGCTGTGGTTTAAAMCTAAATGCAGGAAGGGCATTAGTCCAGTGTGGAGTCGCACTGCGGCCGGGTGCCGGACCCAGAGTRCGGCAGAGGTTTTAGATGGGCCTCGTACCCGACCAAGGTGGCTAGGGTGTGCTTGTCCACCCAAACCAATTGAAACCAAAGTATAAGTGTATGTGGCGACACTCATGCTTTGGTTCTCCAGAGTATGAGTGTAGGTGCATGCACTTGTGCTTTGGGGCGCTGATCAACGCATTGTTTTGATCTATGTGCTTCTAGCAATAGAAAGCACAGTGGGGTTAGGCCTTCGCAGGYAGGAACTCACGTAAAACCACAACGGATTCTGTACCTTGCCATGGTCTACCTAAGCGTGCTGTGACGAACAAATAGAAAGGCATCTGAGCTGATCTCCCTTCATGTTTGTACACTTTTACGCCGTCGAAAGCTTTTATTTGATTTACAACTTTTATCGTTTTTTATAATTAGCACATTTTAGTCTCAGTATTTAAACGACCTTCGTTATTTATTTTTTCGAACCGAAAGTTGTTTTCTCTCGCTATTCACCAAAGCGCAAATTTTGAACTTGCTGGTGCTTGTTTGCTATACAAAAGATGAAAGCGAATAACTCACCATTCCATTTTGCGTCGCTATTTATTCTCTCCACTTTGGCATTGCATTTCACCTCGTCGTCTATTGTTTCAACCGGCAAAATTTTTGCTTTGCATTATCACTTTCCTTTAATTAACCGAGTAGTTTATTTGCGATAATCCAGAGCCAGCGACTTTATTACGTTTATTTAAATTCCGCTTTATAAATATTAATGAGCTCATGAATGGCAATGTGTTGGTGAAACTTGCTTTTTGGTGCCGACAGCCGGCAAAAATGTCTATTTAATAGTATATTTAATTAGTGTGTTTCGGCATGATTATAGAGACAGAGTAAGATAGATATGAATTTGTTTAATTTTTTTCCAATTAATTAAATAATTCGAGAGATATTGATATTGGAAAATGTTGTGTTGAAATAATTGAGCCCTCTAACTGTGCACGATGGGATTGTTATTTGTATTTCCGAGAGGCCTACCAAATTTTGACAGCCATCACCTGCGGTGCACTTTAATTGTTGTTTACACGTGGAAATTTGTTTAAAAAATTTAACATATTCAGCTACAGCTTTAGCGGTATAAAAGATAAGTATATCTTTGGCCGAAGCTTTCAATAAACAGCGGAGGAACACGTAAATTGAACTAAAATAACATCACGTAATATCAACAGCAGAAAAGAATGGGGTGAACTGCGTAAGAAAAGACTTGATAGAAATCGGAAAATTTCAATTAATGAAAATATAACGAAGTCTTCTCGCCATTTTTATAGTCTGCTGCCCAGTTCAGCACGTTACATGCTTATAAATGCTTAAAAGTATTGAATAATCGTTATTTTCGCATCACAGCATTTAATTACCATCATTAAAATAAATGTGATTTTGCGAAACACAACGTAATCGTTCTGACATAATGATCGGGCAACATAGTAAATGTAATGGTTTTGACAAATAACATGTCAGCAGCTGTCAACTGAAACAAATTGCATTGCGTGGCACATACTTATGCAACGCAAACATGAAAACACTCTAAAATGCTTGTTTGTGATTATTCGAGCATTCACTTTCTGATTTATTTGAAAAGCAGACTTTGCCGATGCTACAGATACTCGTATAATATGTTGTGAATGAATCTTCTTCAACTGCTTTACTACGAGTATATGTACAAATACAAAGGAAAGCATATATTTTTCCACCTTTCTCATTTGTTTGCTGATAACACTCATTTTCGCCTCTCTTTTCCAAATTCTGAATTGTTAGAGGGGAAGAAGTTTTCTTCATTTATTATTCCATTGTTCAATGTTTTGCTTTATATATTAATTCAATAATATTCACTAGCTAGTAAAATTCATGTAGCCACAACAGGCATTTTGCCTTGCCAGAAGAACAAAATTAACATCAACAAACCGAAGTGTTTTTAATATCCTCGAAAACTATTCCTTTCTTACATACATTTTCCTTCACAGTGAGCCAGCAAAAATTATTGCAAATTGAATTGCAAATGCGACAAATATCCGTCAGTGCGTCGAGGCAGCTCAACTATTTTGTGCAGGGCAATTTTGACTTTTACAAAGCGAATTCTCTGCTTGCTTGAGCCCCTCATCCCCATGCCATATCCTAGGCATTTCGCAATCACATATTCGCATAGACTTGGCTTGGTCTTGTTCATAAGGTCAACAGACATTACTGGTGGTATGTGTGTATGCTCACATGGATGTCCCGTTTGAAAATTGTGAATTGTGCTCATATTCTTCTGCATCGCTGTCATGACATCAATCGCCCTAGCTCGTTGGGCAGCCCAGTATTTCTATTGCTATTTTGCTATTGCATAACACAATAACAACAACAGACTGGATTCTCAAATTCATTTTTTACATACGTCCAAAAGGCATTTAAGACGTTTTGACGTAAAAGTGTGTTCTTCACATGCTCGATATTGGATGATAATGGGAAAGATTAATTTTACCTCCAATCACGAATTTTATTCATTTCAAACTTCTTGTGCAGTGTATTTATAAAATGCTACTTTTGAAGTGTATTATAATATATACAAATAAGAATGTTGTTTTTGGTAGTCGTGTCAATATCCTTTTCGTCCTACTACCTTTTCGAAACTACTATCAAAAAATCGAAACGAGATGATGCAGGAAATGACTTCCTTCTAGTTTTATATCAAGTTAAAAGACTCATTCAAATCGAAGCTTGGACGTCTTCATCTGACTCTTAATCTGTTGGTTAATTTCTGACAATCACGAAAAAACTCAATCGCGATTTATTTCTGTCTTCAACCTTTGAGCGAACTATAACTTGTGTCCGTATGCAGTAAATAAAGTTAAGACTCCTCTAACAACCATCCAGTTGATTTAAAATTATATTTAGTCTAGATTTATATATAAAAAATCTGATAGACCAAAATGAAACAAAAACATTTTAGAAAAATTTTCAAATTTTTATTGCTAAATAGAGGATGGAGTCGTGTGTGGAAGTTCACGCAAGTGAGGAAAGTTCTCTGATCGCCATTCACTTAGGAGTGGCCAGAAACRATTCTTTTACATACGACTCAAGCAGCTCACGACTTCCAGTACTTGACCAAGTCTCCTCTGGGTAGCCTAAGAACATCCGTTTGAAGGCGAGTTAAAGTGAGAAGGCGAAACATCCCCTAAGCAGGGTTGTACGCTGGGTTTGGGAACCGCCGCGTAAAAATCGCACCCAATGAAACGGCACAACAAGCCTTCCTGTCTTAAGCGGTGTCTCCGCCAATTAAGAAGAAGAAGAAATGGCTTAAGCCAAATTTAAAAAATTAACCAAAGTTAAAACATCTGTGACAATTTAAATATATGTAGCTGTTGTTATTATAGGCTTTTATTTATTTAAGCGCACGTCAGCAAGCGTCACGTGCATTTAAGTTGTGTGATCAAGCCTCATAAGTGATGTTTAACGACAGCAGCAAAATAAACAAGAGCAAACAAATTTGTTGACAGCAGCTCAAAAAGCAGGCAAAAAAGCTTTCAGCACGAAATTTGTCAAAACTAGTTGGTCAAAATTTTCGAAAATATGTCGTTTTATTTACGAATATGAAAACAAAAATTTTGGACTTTGTGTCACAGTGGTCCGCACATGTTATGCGCAAGAAAGTGTGTGTGCATTGCCAACATACATGCCAATGAGCCTACTCCTATAGACGTGCTCTCAGTTTACCGAGCATTTGCGCAACCATACAAGCTTCTTTTCTCGGTTAAAAATTAGTTTTTGTCTCATCGTTGCTTTTCATTTTATTATACACGAGTTGCCAATTTAACAGCTACCAAATGGAAATTCGCTTGTCAAATCGCTGCCACAATTATTTGCAATTGCCCTTGTTCAACTGAATCCCCTCAACTTTTTATTGATCGCCAGCAAATTTAACTTGTTTTCAGATAAATGCCGACACAACAGAAATACAAAAATTGTTACCTAGAACAAAACAAAAAAAGAAAGATTGTCAATCAATTTTAATTTTAGAAAGTATGAGCAATGAAATCAAATAACTGAACTGTGGGGAAATAGGTAAATATGTGAATCTTATAAAATTATTTACTTTTGTATATACGAGTATTTCGGATAAGTTAATGTGTGTTTAGTGGTTGAAAAAGCATTTTTAACGACTGAATTTTAAAACAATTAATGTATGCAGTTTCAGTTAATTGCCAATTATAAACAGTTAAAAAAACTTTAAAGTAATGTTCAGTTTTTTTTTCTTTTAATGACCTGCCATTTAGATTATGTAATAATAACTTACACACGGAAAAAAATGTATTTGTCACCGAACTCCATTTAAATCGATAATCCTGATATACTTCACTTCGCTAAGCTGATAGCAGATAAAGCCTTACTTAATTGATTACTTTTTATGGATGAAATATTTACACAAAAAATATCTCCTCTTTAGGCAAATTTTATACTTAAAATTATTAATTTGATCGCACAAACAAACTGAATTGGTAACTATTATCTACATGTGTATTCTCGAGAAATAAATATTTTGAGAACTTAGACGAGGATGTTCTTATATTTGTCTCTCTAGCAAAAGCTTCGAATACTGAATCAGGATCGCGACGAAATATCTTAAACCACTAAGAAAAGTACTATTTTCAAAATTTCGCAATCTGATCTATAAACGGAATTACATTCCGTGTATTAATGAATTAATTACGTAAAACACTGGCATTTACCTTAATCGCATGCTCATATCAATTTACGCGTGAGCTGAGGTGGCCGGGACGAAATGTAATTATCACATCACATCACATATGTACGAATGTTAATCCACGAAGAGAGGTGCCCCCATAAACATTAAGCTTAATTAATTCACACTAGGTGGCAGCACCTGAGCGACTCATTGCTATAAAAGCAGCAATAAAGTGGATAATTGCCACAAATGGCTTTAACGGATTATGAATGTGCAATTACTGAAATTGATGTGAACAAAAGGCAAACTTGGTATTGACTGATATATTCGCATATATAAATGCATGTGTAAGTATGTATTGGACTGCGGAAGACATGAAGGTGACTGCACTCAGTACCCGAAATCTATGAGATTACTAATAATAAATGCGTTAATTTACGTAGATCGCAAACACGTAGCCGTCCACTGCGCAAATCGTTAGAATAATATCTGAGCTTTAAATATTTCCAGAACATCAGAGAATTTCAGATTGAGAACTTACACATTTGTGATAATTTATATTTTACAAGATTTGGTGCAAGAATGGAATGAACTTACGACATTCCTGCTGAAATGTTAGGAGTCATCTGCTTGCTCGTAAAATAAGCTCTCTCCAGCGACAGATTAAAGATTACTTTACTTTCTCAAGTCGATAAGTCGGAAATCTAAAAACAGCAAATGCAATAAATATCGTTACGAACAAATTATATACTATAATAACAAATATTCTTCGTGAATAGAAAGTACAATAACTCAGATACTTTCCACAGAAAAGGTAAACTGAAGTGAATGAACGCCAAAAATATCAAATAAATAATGAATATTTATGTGACAAAAACACAACAAAATAAAGAGGAAAATGTTACCGCAGCAAAGTTGGTTTCGATTAATAGCACCGAACAAAGAATAGACTTAAATCAATCTCTACAAAAGAAAAAGAAGGGAATTTGCAATTCACGCTGATTACTAAACGTATTATGCTGAATGTGATAGTGAACCAAAATTTAATGCTCATTAAAGGCTCTATAATGCGCTTACATTGAACTAACATTGCGTAAGAGCGGATTGAGTGTTTTTTATTGGAAATGAAATCATATCGCTATTACTCAACAGCTAGTACAGTAAGGTGTAAGGCAGGGAGTGTTCCAGTGCGTATGGGTGCCATTAATTGGGTGCCCAATGGTAAAATGTAAGTGTGTTTGTATATTCTCTTATTTCTTTTCTTTTTACATTTTCACCTTTACCGATCACTTATTTGGGAATTGTGCCTTGTAAATTGCATTCAAGCAGACCGAAATGCGGAACATGTGTCAATAAAGCAGCACTCAGTTGCATATAGTCTTACATCCGTATTCGAGCACACTCATATACCTGTTTGTATGTTCGATTTGTGTTCGAAAAATATGAATTGGGCGCATTTGGCGATCTTATTCGTTTGTGAATTTTACTATTTCAAGAATTTTCAGTAATATTTTAGAAATGAAAATTCTTCATAAGTCTCACATTTGTTAATTGCAGAAGACAATGATGGGCTGGAAATTATAAATTAATTGCTAATGTACAAATGCGATGAGCTTGCATTGTGATGGCTTTAAACTCTTAACCCTAACTTGGGCACCAACTTTTTACTTCGATTTCGGGCACTATTTACATTTGCAAATACGTACATTTTTATACGTTATTTTAGAGAGAAGTTGATATTCCGTAAAAATCTAATAATTTGAGAGAGAAAGAGAGTAACTTTTAAGAATAATATTTGTCTTGCTGGACTCATGCTATTTTTAACGGTAATAGTTTTTTTTGCAAATACATATGTACTATTGAATTCGGTTGTTAAACTTTTGAAGCGTGTCATTTTGAAATTGTGTATGCATTGAGCAACAGGTGTTTAGTGAAAATGGCAACTAACAATAATAGTAAATTTAAAGTGTTGAGTGCTTCATCAGTGTCCCGGTAAGTATTTTATGATATAGCTAAATGCTAGTATCTACGTATGTTTAAAATATGCCAGGCTTCCATATGATATGCAAACAAAGTATTTTGAAAATCTGGTTAATGAAATGGAGTCCGAGGATGAGGAAATGAAATGGTGGCACATTCAGTGGAACTGGGTCACGGAGGGGAGTCGGAAAATGATTTGGAGTCTGATGATGAAATGGAAGCAGTAGATATGCCAACCATTGATGAAGAAAGCTATTTTCTTGGTAAAGACGGGACCAAATGGAAAAGAAGCCCGCCTGGATTTCAGCGCTTTCGGCAACAAAACATATTCCGTGAAAGTCGTTTTATAGGTCCCAATCCAAACACTAAAAACATGAGCATATTTGACACATTTCACGCTATAATGCATCCGACAATACAGACAATTGTTTGCCGAAATACGAACAAAAGAGGCAAGGCTGAGTACGAAAAACTAGAAGCGAGTGAAAGCGCTAGCAGTGCAAGGTAAGTTAACATTATAATTATTATGGCCTTTCTATCCGCATGCAGAAATATGTTTGACATCATCTTTAGAAAATATAAATTTGGGAAGATGTATCAGAAGAGGAGCTKAACACATTCTATGGTATACTAATAGCTATTGGTAGTCATAATGCCAGCAATGAGAAAYTTGAAGCACTTTGGYAAAAAAATGCATTTCCTTTGTATCGGGCAGCTATGTCAGCGAAACGTTTCAAACTAATTTTAAGATTTATTCGTTTTGATCAACAAAATACTAGAGAGCAGCGATCTTTAACAGACAAAGCTGCACCAATTTCCGAAATTTTCGAAATGCTCAACGCCAATTTGCGCCAAAACTACAGACCACGCGAAAATATAACTGTAGATGAACAGCTCCTTCCTTTTAGAGGCCGAACCAAGGTCACGCAGTATATTCCATCCAAGCCAGCCAAATGCGGCATAAAGCTATGGTGGGTATGTGATGCGAAATCATACTACCCTCTGACTGGTCAAATTTATACTGGTAAATCGGGCAGTGACAGAGAAAAAAACTAAGGAGAAAGAGTGGTTAAATATTTGGTTAAACAGTACAAAAATACTGGAAGAAATGTCACATGCGACAACTTCTTTACAAGTCTCCCACTTGCAGATGCACTTGCAAGCTGGAAATTGTCTTTGGTTTGGAACCATGAAAAAAAAACAAAGCATGCTTGCCCTCGGAGTTCAAGCCCTCCCCGCAAAGGTTGGAACATTCGAGCATATTTGGATATGGAGAAAACAAGACAATTTGCTCCTATGTTCCCAAAAAGAACAAAGCCGTTGTTTTACTTTCAACAATGCCATGTGACGACACCATCTCGGGTATAAAGCAAAAACGCAATGTTATTTTATTTTACATCGAGACGAAAGGAGGTGTTGACATAATGGATCATATGCTACGGCAGTACTCCACAAAACGCAAAACACATTGTTGGCCACTTGCTCTATTTAATAATATTCTGGACATTTCAGCACTTGCGACCTATATAATATATACAGAAAATTTTCCATCACAATTTGTATCCCGAAATGGTAATTATTTTTCATAACATTTGTAGTAAATAGGAACGTTTTATATTTGTACTATTCATCAAAACAGGTGGACATCGTTTGTTTTTGCAGCAATAAGCAAAACAACTTTGTATGCCAACAATTTTGAAAATATCCCAGATTGCTCGTGTCATTTCATATTTTCCAACAAAGAGTGCAATTGAGTGCATTGTTGGTGTACCAATTCATGCATTGCATAGCGAAAGAAATTATGATTTTGTCTAAGACGGAGATGATCGTGGGCATTCGAAAATAAAAGGTGCTTGCTATATGTGCTATCAAGAAGAAGACGCAAAGTTTGTAGCCAGTGCAAAAAACCGGTTTACATCGAACACAGCAAAGTGCAAACAAAATGCAATCTATGTATAAAAAACTAAATTTGCAATTTCTTATGTATTCCTTATTTTTCTTATTTATAATTTAATAAATAAATAAATTGTGTTGTTTTAAAAACGCAAAAAAAAAAAAATATTTACATATGTAAATAGTGCCCGATTATGAAGAAAAAATGGGAAAATTGAAAAAAGTTACGGTAAATTAACTTTATTTTTTTATGTTTTTCTATTCACAGGAAAAACATCAAAAAATAGTCACTGAGTCCGAATCGTAATTCTATATGACCGAAAATGTGAAAATAATAGCTATTTTAAAAATCGAATATTTACATATGTAAATAGTGACCAAGTTAGGGTTAAGCACCAAGGGCGCTATACCCACACATAATCACAATGTATCTATAATCAACACAGTAATGCGTTTTTATATGTGTGAGTGCAATATGGCGTATATAACACACCGCGGATTTTAAGCCAACTGCGTTTATTGGTTTGCTCATAGGCGTCGCTTGGAAGCGTACCACACCGCTGCCACAAAAACCGTTCACCGGCTGTACACGACAAGATGTGCTTACGAATTGTTATAAATGCGTTTTGTGGTGACACCGCTGTGTCGTATTAATCCTCATATTCAAGGCGAAGCAAAAGTATGAAAATGTGTGAAAGCACTGGCATGCCTACAAAATTTTATTGCAAAAGTGTATTTTGGTTAAAAATAAATTATAAATACTGCTTTTAAGGCGTGGTGCCCTTGCAGAAGTTTGGGAAAATATATATCAAATAGCATTTTGCTAGTCAAAAGTGATCTACTATAGTAGTCAAGCATTGTGCTAATTTTTTTTTTTTTTTTTTTCAGGATACAATAAAATTAGATAAAATATTTCGACCTTGATATCTTTGAATAAAAATCTCCTTATGTGTAAAATTAATTCTTCTTTGCTTTTTCACAGCGACGATATTTATTTTAAGTATTATATATCAAAGGCTCGCTAACAGAATTTAGTTCACCATAAGTTTTTAATAACAAACTCATTTAAGTAACACCGAACTGAGTACATTGTTTGCAATTTCGCACAATAAAAAATACATAGTAATAATATGAAGAGGCAAAGGTATCGAAGCAATGCCGATGAGAGTGAGTAACGCGAGCCAGAAAGCCCTATCACAGACATAGCTACAGCCTAGTCGTTGCAGGAACTTTGGCTGAGGTTTGCCTGAAGTTAATAACAATCTACGTTATCAAGTAGCTTTGTCAGTACTTATATAAATTAAAGTTTATTTTATTCAAAACACTTGAAATAACCAACTAAAAACATTTAAAATGGTACGAAGCGCTTCTGAAGCTGCGAGAAGATTGCCGAACGATGGCATTTGGAAGTAAGTCGAATATCTGAAATATGGCAAGTAGTTGTGCAGTATGGGCGGACATGCTGCATCAAGGCGTCGATATATTTACTTTCGCGATAAAAAATGCAAAACCTAAATGTTTACGTCATTGTTGTTGTTGTATTTCCTTGACTTGTCTTTAGCAAGGAGAGCAGAACCCAGTTGCTTGCTTGTGTTGTTGCCTTGTCATGGAATTTGCATACACGTCTCTGCTACAAATGTGACCAAGTGATTTTGCTTCCGTTCGTCCATCTAAAGAATGTATGCTGTGCTGTGGTTGCTGGAAAATTTCGCAATTTCCGCAAAGTTTTATCTTTCAAACCAAATGAAATAACTCGCTTAGATGATCTTGCGCATTTGGAAAGAAATTAGAAATGTCGTTTAGCGCAGTTTCAGGAGGAAAATTATCTGTGATTTAGCTTTGGTATATAGCCAAAAAGAAATGACGTCATTGTCACTTATTGGGTAATTGATTAGATGTTCTCTACTACAAAGGCTTTAAATAATATAAAATAAAAAAATTGCAATAAAACAAAGATCTAAAATAAAATTCCACCAAATTTCTGTTAGCATACCAAAAAATGATAATTGCTAGATCCCGGAATCAGAATACAAATACCAACATATGCTCTGGGCGACTCCACCACTAATGGATAATGTGTAAAACAGTTGCCATCCAGCAGCCGCAGAGTGGGTGGAGAAAAGAGGTGGCAGAGTTAGCTTCGCAGAAAGCAATAAATTGCATACTCAAGAGTTTTTACACCTATTCGAGATCAAATATTGCTTGCAAAAAGACGTAAGGGCTTGGCCTGGCACCTATTAATACAAAGTAACCGCTCATAAACAATAACATGCATGCGGAGAAAAGTTAGCGAACACGCCCTCAAATACAATATGTTTCCTGTATAATTGTATCTCTTCACCGCTTACCCTTCTTATACCACTAGGTGGCACTCAGCTGGCTTGAACATTACTTGTAGCCGAGGTGTAAATTAATCCGGAACTAATTTTACATACATTATATTGAGCTGCAAAGGCAGAGTTGGCAACTTTATTGTAACTTTCTCTTTGGTATGATTTTTGCGTCCTCCTGTCAGTTGCTTTTTGCCTTTCTCACCATTTTTGCAGATTAGAGAGCAATGTGGTTTTCTTCTTGTGAGAGTAAAATGTTCACTTTCCATCAAGTAAACATAATGAAATTGTTTGAAATGAACTCGCACAAGAGGTTTTCCTCGGTATAGAAAGCTTTGTTTCACAAAGAATTACAAAATATTTGTAAAGAAACTTACACAGTTCAGTGTCAACGGCAGCACTGTATATTGCTTAGGTAATTTAATTGAATACTCATCGTTTTGTTCGGTCGGCAGTAATGCTCGTATTCTTCAGCTTTATTAGAGAATTCAAGGTGCAGCTCTTTATGTTTGCCCTGCAGTCAATAGTGTGAGCAATCATGGGAACCATAATGTGAAATTTCTTGGCAAGAGCAGGGCCTTTTTAATTTGAATCCCAAGCATAGAAATAATAATTACGGATGTATATTCGAATATATGAAAGTATTATGTGAGTTTAAAATATAAGCTCATTGAATTTGCCTTGCGTGGAAACAGTAGCTTTGGCCCAAAGAAAAGCAACAGCAGCAAAAACAATTAAATGAAAATATTTAAATGCCAATCATCCAAGCATGCAGGTGGTTTTCTTTGTCCTCAGAATCGAATCACGATTGAAAGGAGGAAAGAGCGTACACAGTTTCGCTGATGAGGTTTCAAGGGAGTCCATGATTACTGCATCACCTCGATCACACATACAAATCAAGAAATATTCTTGGATGTTGGATTTGTAAATTTAGCAGCATGTCTTCTTCTCAACAGATAATGGCTCCAATTCTAAGGAAGTATATAATCCAAAATTCCATAGAAACGCCAAACCTTCATGTTTGTGTACATTTCTGACAAGTCTATCATCACAGATTATTGAAGATATACAAAAAACATGAAAATGTTTAATAAAAAGAAAAAACTACAGATATACTGGAAAACTCTCTGAAATTTTTTTAAGTTCCTATAGTTGCACCACGTTCAACATTTATTTCAAAGGAGTAACGAGAAAAGTTCTATTTTTTCGCCATTAAATAAGCATAGCAACGTCTAACGTCTGGAAAACTCGTAAAGATGAAACCATTAGAATGATACATACTTTCTTACGAGGATTTCTACCACAAACTTCAACAAATGGCACATGAAAAATTTACTATGGAAATTTATGGTGGCACTTAGACTCACACAGCTTAAGCTAAGCGATAAGAAACGCTGCAGCAGGTGCCAAGTACATGAGTATTACAACGACAACACATTGCACGTGTTGCACCGTGAATTCGCTAATATACTTCGCACTTAGTTAAAGCGAAGAAACAGAAAAGTAATAGAGAAATGAGGAAGTTATTTTTTTCTTTTTTTCAAAACAACCAAAAGTTGCAAAAATGGTGACTTGAGAGCACTTAAAAAGGAATAAGCGCAAAAGCGTAATTTCACTACTGCGATCGCCATATGATACAAACGTGCTCTGTGGGACATACATATGTTGGAGTTACTAATATAATATGTGCAGAAAAATTAGTTTATCTGCTTATTCTTTGAAGAAACAACAGCTTAACATAAACCAGTCTAGAAGCGGTCAATGATTTCGGTATCTTTATTTCTGGAGTAAATAAAACCGGAGAAACCCGTTTCACATCTATTAATACGTTTGGATATACTTCCATGGCCCATTGAAGCTTTCCTATTGCTTTCAAATTAGCCTCAGAGTTTTTAAGTTTCAAGCAATAAACGCGTTGTTGGTTGATGCGCCACGATTTCCTGGTGACCAAACACATGCACATGCATTTCTGCTCAGCTTAATATACACAAACATTCGAATCGGTTGCGCACTGAACTCTAAAAAGTTATATATCACTTTGATGTGCTTATTTTGTTTTTGTAACTGATTCCAGCAGTGTGATTGAGGATGTAAATGAAAGAGAGAGAATAATGAGGGAAAGAGAGAGTCATTTACTCAGCCGAAGTGTACTGTTATGTGATTGATTGTATTTTGTGAGTTTTTAAAGTGCCAGGCAAATTATGGGACACTTTTTTGAAGAAAGTTGCGAGATGAAATACGAAGATCCATCCATTTTATAACCTTGTTTTGTGAAGTGTCTACTATAAACTGTAATTGTAGAAGTTGTAAGAAAGTACAGGCAGATATACTCGTATAAAGTATGAGGTAAAGAAGAGTTCGCGCTCCCTTAACATAGTTGCGGTATAATTATATTAAATTATATTGTTATTATATTGGATTTCCTTTCCATTAATTTTTTATGGAGTTATTACTATATGTTTGTACAGATATATGATTTCAGAGATTTCACAAAATACTAATAGCATTTTTAGCAATTTATGGAAATCCATTGAAGCTTGAACTGTAAAACGCAAGCAGCCAAATATCGATAAGTAAACAATTGGTATCAAAAGTTTGAAATAAATTGGCATTGGAAATGTTGCGTGTGCAATTTTTTGATTGCTGCTGCAACAAAAAACGGTTCGACCGCACTGTGAGTCAGCAAACTGCAGTTTTGCAAATGCTATTAAACTCAAGGTATGGTGAAAGCAAATTTTGAAATACCAAATGTCAGCGGAGAATAGTTTACAATTGGTGAGATGTAAAATACAAGCTCCTGTGCAAGGTAAGCCTGTTAACAAAATGACTTGTGTGCTTTTAGTTATTGTCATGAACATTTTTTTTATTATAATTTTGCAAATTAAGCCCTGAATGCAGAGAAAATTATGTAGGCAAAGTTTACAAACTTACTTTAAATCTATGCTCATATCATCTTGATGCCAATGCGGCATATTTTCAAATAAAACAACTGAATGCCGCCATAACTGCAGTAAAGATTTGAGCAATAATGATGTTTTGCTGACTTCCTTGTCACAACTCGCCAGTTATTATACTCTTGTCTCAGCGGATTTAATCAACATCTCTGAATCGAGACCGACATTGACTACTTTGTATGGGAAAGGAACTGTTTAGCAACTGAATCTGCATTAATCGCCTTAAATACTATTCAGCACATACATCGCAGCAATATCAAAAAACATCATTCTCTAACAGTGTGGGACACCATTTCTTTGACTCCAGAAGCGTGTAATTCGGATGTTGAGTTCCATCACATTGGAGTAAAGATGCAACAAATGCAAATACTTAAAATTACAAATAAAATGGGTGAATTCTTGCTCAAACATTATTTTGCTCACCGAAGCGAAGCCTTGCGGCAACATTCCACGCCAATTAATGCTCTTTTACTACTGAAATTTTGCTCAGACACTTTTGATCTCAACATTCGGCTTCTGCTGCGACAAGCATTAGTCTTCGAAATTCACTTTACTTGCACTAACAACTTTGTATTTACCTAGCAGTTAATTATGTAGGTATGCTGTTGCAAAAGAAGGCATGAGTAGTTGTTTTAGTTTATATTTGGCATCCCTTTAACTCTGCATCGGTTGTGAAAAGACTTTTGCTTGTGATTTATTCAAATTTTAAAATATTAAGACAAACACAAGTATTTTTGTCTCCATGATGGTTTAAGATAGATTAACTGTTATATCAAAATCGAATTATTATTATTTTAAATGAAATTATTAATACAATTAAAAAGAAAGAAAACGCTATACATCTTCTTCTATAAGAAAATTTAGTTGAAACCAAGGCTCTGTACTGAAATAATAAATCGAAATGGTCGGCCAATAAAGCGTTCCCGCTTCGTTTGCAACATCTGACTCTGACTCCGACTTTGATTTAGTTTGCATGTGAAAACCAGAGCTGCAGGAAGATACATGAAGGAGTAAAAGCTTAGAGTTACTGCGAGAATGTGGTACCTACATACACAGATGAATATGTGAGTCTCCTGTCAGTTCGCATGTTAATATATGGGAGAGAGCTGGAGCTCAGCTGCACCTTGAGTATAAAATCAAATTTATGTTTAGAAAGATGTGAATGAAAGTTCTGTGGCGAAGTATTTCATTTTTTAAAAATGTGTTTGTGAGTCTGAATACATAACCGCATAGCCGCAAATAAATTGCTTAGTTGAAAGTTTGCCGATGAAGCCCAGTGTTTACGCGTATGCAATTAGCTAAAACGCAATTTTAATTTTGTACCCTATTATATTATTGAAACCGTTTCATATATGCCATACAGTTAGTTGCTCTAAAGATTGCAGTCAATTTTATCAATGTGTCACGCTTCGCAAAACGTGAACATTTCACCAAATCCTCCAGTCTTCAGAAAATATTCATATGATGATCATATGCCAAATGATAAGCAATCAGACTGGATTATGAATGACTGACTGACTGAGGCTGTTAAAGTGGAAGTTCCCTTCTGACTATTGTGCAGTGAGCATACAAAGGGAAAGTAGAGGCTGGTGAAGACAAGTGCGTGCAAAACAAATAAAAGGAGAGATCGAGAAAGTAATCTTGTCTAAGTGCTCCGAAGACAGCAATTGAAATTACAGCATTGCTAATAAGATCGGCGTTAATTGTGACTTTTGAGTATAATTATTATTTTCACTTTATCGGTGGTAAGTAATAAATGATTTTTACCTGCCTACAGGGTTGAATGTAGAATTTCAGAGCATCCATAATTCGGACTCTTGAATTGACAACATAAGTCAAATTTCATAAAAAATTATTTTCATAACGTCTTTCTAACACAGAGTTTTTTTTCCGAATTACGGCGAATCGAGTTAGGGAAATTCAACTGTATACAAGGTGCGTTCCAAAGTAAATACTTTGGAATTCAAATACTTTTTGAATCTGGTGCCCCCTAGTATCTTCACCGATTGTCCAGTGAGAGTTTCATGACGTTTCATTGATTGGATGTGATGTTAAGTGACAGCATGCTTGTGTTATCGGTGCGAAAATGAGCTTCGAACAAAGAGCCAACATTAGATTTTGTTTTAAAATTGGTAAAACTTTTACCGAAACGTTTCAATTGATGAAAACAGGTTTATGACGATGATTGAATTTACCATAGCAGAGTGCACGAGTGGTTTCAACGTTGCAAAGTGGTCGTGAGGACATAAATGATGATCAAAGTCCGTGATCAACGGAAATTCTATCGAAACTATGTGTGAATTCATCGAAAATCAGCCAAAATCAACACTGAAATTCGTTGAAATGGAATTGAACTTCTCCAAAATATCGATTTATGACGTTTTGACCGACACGGTTTGTTCCGAACAAATTCACTGACGGCCAAAAATTGCTCAGAATAAAACATTCGATGGACGATTATTTGACCAAAAATCACATTTTAACCACTAACCACTCCCCGCATTCACCTGATATGACACCGTGCGATTTCTTTCTTTTCGGCTTTTCTTCAAAAGGCTTGCACCGGCATACCGGTGGCCATACCGGCCAGCGAGCTAAAACACCCGTTCGGCATGCTTTTGGACCGTGCAAAAAGCTGTATTGAAGCAAAATAAGACTATTTTGAATAAAATATATTGATTTTGCCGAAAAAATATTATTTTGAATAAAATAAAAACCTTTTTACTTTTTAACACTTTGTATATAATTGCTTGGATCCTCTGTTTGGCGGTTTGCACTTTAAGGTATTTCCCTGACTTGGATTCCTCAAAGTTGCAAGAGTTTAAACTGCTCACTTGCGCCCAAACCTACCCCTTCCTTACTTATTTAATATAAAATTTGTCCAGCACCTGAACTAATTTCCGGAGCGAGTTGCAATGGTATAAAATGTTTGGCTGCACCAGAACTTAGTCCTTCCTAATTTGTTTTGAATTTATTTCCATGAAAAACGTTAGTTTTCTTTGGTTGGAACTTAACGATATTTTATTAAAAGATTATATATGGGATGAACAGGCGAACATGGCACAACAATAAGTGGACGGACAGTTTAACGTTTGATGTTCACTACTGTCAAACTGGAAAGACTCTGCTTTAGAATCGTGTAAAGTATTATACTTTATTTGACTAAAATAAACGTTTAAAATTTAAAATAAACCTACAAATATTTGGCCAAGCTTTTTATAGAGATTATAATTGAGTTGGCATGACTTTGAAAAGCCTCCCGTCACTGATTACACTTTTAAAAACTGATTTGGATCGTAGTATATTTTAAGCTATGTGTTGCTGACAACCAAAATTGACGCACATCCGACTGAAACCATGTTAGTTAGCTCAAAGCTTATTACTCGCTCATTGGTAATTAACCACTGTGTCAGCCTCCGTTCAAATGAGTTGTTTCGGAACCGGCCTTTTTTTGATGCGGTAGCCACAATATCTCAAGTTCTAATCAGTGGATTTATTTAAAATTTGGCACGAATATTCTTTAAATATATCTCTATCACTAAAAGCAACAAAAAATTAAAATTTAAAATTTATAATATTTAAAAAAAATCGACAAAATTAGTGAAAAAATCGACCTTTTTTTTTTTGAGTAGCCGCCATTTTATGAAATTTTCTTTTTTTTTTTTAGTTTTGCTGCTTCTTGACATAGCGACATTCGTACTCATTCAGAATCTGTCATTGTTTTATTTTTCAGATGACGACAAGGGCGATGAAGACACCCAGTTTTTCCCAGTTTTCTTCAAGGACGCATAACTCGATGACAAAAAAAAAATTTTTTTTTTTGTGTACTCTTCTAGATTTAATAAACAAATGATAAAAAAACGTATGGTAAAAATATCTAGTGCTTCTTTTTTATTAATTGTTGAAAAAAGCTGAAATTCGAGCCTCTGACTAGAATAACCCCCTAAAGCAGTGCTAAAGTGAAACAGCCAGGTACATTTCACACTAATTTGGTGAAACAAAATTGTTATGAGGATAAGAAACATAGTTCATTTTATGTGAGAAATTAGAAGAAAATTATAGGAAAATGTGCTTTTGTTCTTAGGTTTTCCTGGCAACGTGTGGCAGTTTGCTGGTGGTTTTCTTAATTATAAGATAACTTATACGCGACGACAAAGAGTGATCAATGTCTTTAAAAACTCTATATTACTTGATTAGCAAATTTTAAACTTTGGCGTTGAAAGTATTAACGCGACTTTTATATGTATATTGAAAACGATTCACACCGCTCGGATTTAATTTTTTCTTCAATGGAGTCTGAAATTTTCTGTTATTTTGTATGCTTTGAATTGAAAATTTCAATGCAAATTTCGGTCATTTAAAATTCATCATAACATGCTTCTTAACCTCAATAATATCAGGGCTGTGAAGGTAGTTTGTCTGTGTTTCAAGCAAAAATGTTACTCATACGCACTGTCCACTTAGTCAGTGTTTTATACACTGCAGAAATTGCAAAGCCAATTAACACAATTTAGGCAGTGCAGAGGCAGTGTTGCAACACCGCAAAGGCGAAGGGGAATGAAGACAGACTTTGAACTTTTGATAGTTGATCATTGCTTCGCCTACCTATCCAAAATGCCGTTGGTAATGCTTTCGATGTTTGACGGACATGATTGTTAGCATACAACACATACTTAGAGGTATACTACTCAAAGTTGCTAATGATGCACTTAACGAAAGATTTCATGTCAAAATAACGCAGTGACAAAAGCATGTCGGAACTCAGGACATGTATTCAGTGCAGTTGCCACGACGGATATGTGGCTTTCAGTGCCTTCTTAATAATAATTACTATACATAAAAGTTCAATTAAGCCAAAGTGCCTGGGCAATAAAAAATTAAATATATACTCGTAGTTTAATTTGATGAACTAAAATTATTCTGTGCTTAATGTATTCGTAAACTCAGATCTGCATCAAGTTTCCCTGAAATATAATATTTTAAAAATCTTAATCTAATCCAAATTTTTGAACAAACATGTTATATTATTTTTGCTAAATAGAAAGCACAAACAAGTGCGAAATGTACGAAAGAATGTACTGGAAATGGGAAATTAAATAATTTCCACGTCAGCCATAAATGTGGTGAAAAGCGTAGAAGGACACTAACCGAACGCAGGCGAAATTATTCCAATGGCAGTAACTACTATTATTATTTTGCAGAGTGCTCTCGAATACGTAGACACAGGAGCAATCCTCAATGCTGTCGAATTACATGGGTAGAAAAAGTAGAAGGGAAAAAAATTTCTCATTACACTCTTTTTTTCCAGTTTTGCTGGTTATATGACCAAGGGAATAACAAATAGTAATGAAAATTTTCTATTCCGCCTATGGAAGCTATTTTAATGAAGATATTTACTAGTAACATACACATATGTTTATATTTTATAGACTGCATGGGGCAGTTGGGTGAAGAGTCGTTAATACCGGTTTTGCACGTATGCAGCAATGGATCAAAATGAGGTCGCGTTTCAACTGAAATAATTACCATTGGAAAAGACATGAAAACATAAGAGCGCCCATAAAGGAAAAAGGGTGTTCAATACAAAAAAAAAAAAAGAAAAAAAAGTAAAATGGGGAGCGTGAGGTTGTATTATGGTGCCGCAACAAAGTTTAGGTAGGGTACGTAAAGTAAAGTAAGGTCAATCAGCAGGAGCTACTAGCTGGCAGAAGGCGCTATCAATCAATCTTAGATATAAAAAAATCAGTTTTAGATATAAAAAAAAGTACACAAAATATTTCATCTCAAAATCGCTTTCTCGAATTAAACGTAGATATCTATACAGAGTAAATTAAAAGTCATTCTACAGTATTTTTCATAATAAAATTAATTGTATTTTACTGAAACATGTAACACCTCTCCGTTCGCAGTAAACACTTTCACAATTTTTCTGAGCTGTCGGTCAGACCTCAGCACCGGCATTGTAAAACAACTGATTAGGGCATGCGCCGAAAGACAGCAAATACCGAGCATTTACGATGAGTATCTAAAGAAAAATAGTAAGATGTAGCAAAGAAGACAGCTAGATCTTCAACATGCTGACAACTAAATTAAGCAAACACATCTCTCACAGTGGTGGAGGAGATTGCATGTGATTGTTACCATCTTTGAAGTATGGTAGAACACGTACCTTACGAAGTGAGACTGTGACTGTCAACTTAATATCCTAAGGGTTCTAAGTTTCCCCTCTCCTCTTATATTTCATTTGTTGCCTTTTACGAGTGGTAAGCGATGAAAGTTAAAATAAGCATAACACAGAAAAGCTTCGTTTTCAACAATTTTCACTGATCACCTTTGGTTAATGAGCCAAGGAGTAGAAGTACAATATATCCTATGCATATAAGGGCTCAAATACATATACGAGTGTAAAGGGTATATATTATAGTAGTTTATCATTATTACAAGCTTTGCGTGGCTTGTACATAGAAATTTTTTCAAATATATACTTACATATATATTTTATATAACATTTGTACATGTGTTCTATCACACGATGAGTCTATAATAAATTTGGAAACAAGCATACATGTAGGGGTGGATTCGCATTTATTACAAGAAACGTGTGTATCTTACAAAAATTGTTCTTATTTTATTTTACACAAAAATGTTCTATGTTTTAGTTTTAGTACCAACTGGCACCGCGCTCGTCCGCGTATCGACTGACTGTCGTTTTTCAAAGTCCTCGTTACCCGTTTCTTTGTCGCTAATCGTTGTCTATTCCGATCAGTGTTGCTTGTTACTGTCCGTGCGTTCGTCCACTTCTGGTCTGTCCTTTGTTCGTTCCCACATACATCTACATGTTCCTCCCAATAAATTGATATGATAAAAAGAAAGGCTTATATTCGCACATCTTCTGTGCCTTAACTAAAAAAGCTAAAATTAAAGAAAAATATAACAAATCAAAATTTAATATATAATTACTTAATAAATAAAAATATATTGTATTTAAATTATTATATAAATAAAAAATAGCAACCAACATTGGTAAAGAAACCAACAACATATAAAATAATAAATAAACAGCTGCTTGAAGACGTTCCGGCTGATACCCTCAACCCAAAATTAAAAATAAGGTAGAGATTAAACTTCTTTGAAAAACTAAATAAAATATAAACAAATTCATTCTTCTAAAAGTTAAGTACTAAGAAAATCAATAAAATTGAAACAGCTGAAAACCCAACCACATGAGCCGCTAAAGATCCGCATAAACCAGTCTAACATAAGTAAGATATGTTAGGCCGGTGCTTGTCACAATTATAATATTTGCAAAAGTAATTGTTCACAATAATTGGTTGTGTATATAGTCCTCGGACAATTTCCCAAATATGGTTACATGAATCCGCTGAGAGCACCTTTCACCATTGTTTGTCACCTACCATAACTCAAAGAGTTTACTCTGCTCCTTCTAAATCCGTTCAATTGTATAAACTCAGTGACAATAATGAGAAGTAAAAAAGATATAAAATGTTTGGAATTATTTAAGAGCTGTTCCCTTTTTGTTCTCAATTTAAAGTTTTAAGACTTGTTTATTCCAACCAAAAACCCTCTAAAAAACTGTACATACATGCGGTTTCTCTCCTATTCCACTGCCATTATTTGCAATAGAAACTTTCTTACAACTGCTCAGTGCTTGTCACCCAGGTCTGTTTCACGTCAGCAGTCGTATTATTTTACTTTCTGCCACTGTACAGTTGAATGCTGCAATAGCGTTCAATTGCGACTAGGCTAAGCATTTAAGTATTAATTTATGAGTATTATGTTATTGCAGGTAAAACGGATTTTGTTGCACTCTATAGTGCTATCAGTTGTATCCTCCCAGGTTTCTTCTGTAATTGTACTTTACATTCTGGTTTCTTCTTATAGCCATTTAAAATTCAATGGTTTTTTGCATCACCATTTCTGCAGGAGTGCATCAGATTTCAAAAAAGTGTGCAAAAGAATATGGCCACTGCAGCAACTAATGTGGGAAACAAATTCATTTATATATATGGTATATATTTTATGAATTTAAGCCTTAGCACGCAAAACCTTATATGCAGTGGTATATTTGGTGTTAATGAAAAAGTGAAGAACACAGTTTTTAGTGCAAGTGAAATGATAAAGTCTCAACGTGAAGCATTGATTTCGATATTTCTAACATTGGTGCAGTGCTGATAGAGGTGCAGTCTTGTTTCGCGTCAACTGTAAATGTTTTGATTGCCGACAAATGTCGTGAAAGTGGATGAAGAGTCCACAAAGTTATACATACCTGCAAAACAGAGCAAGTTGTTGTTCGACTCAATCAAGTTCGCACAAATATTGATTTGAAGAATGCAAACGGCAAGGATTTTCGCTGTGGTTGTGGCTTGGTGCCATCAATACCCGCAATCAAACTCACTTAATGAAATCTAAATATTTCTCGTACCAGAGAGGAAACCAATGTAAAGCAAAGGAAGCAATTAAATGGGAGTTCGCTGATCACTAACCAATGCTAGCATGTTCGAATTGCGGAGCCAGCAAATCGGAAATTAGTTCTCCATTGCGAACTGAATGAACTCTTAGCTAATTACTTCTTTTGTTCAATTCAGACATTTAATTTAGTTCCTGAAGTTTCATAAGGAAAAAGAAAAACTTGCATTGATGACGATTAACATAGTTTACACATGAGCAAGTGGTTTCAAACAAAATTAAAACGAATTCTACTCTATCATGTGACAAAGGGTGGGTTAGTAATTTATTGGAGAGAAATACCATTTTAGTTGGTTACTGGAAATCTGTTGTAGTTTTAGTAAATTATATACTTTAGTGAGAGATAAAAACTCCGCGAAAGGGAGCCACGGTGTTTTAATTGTGCCCCAACAAGAGTATTTAATAAAAGTGAACACAAAAACTTTTTTAAATATCACATCCAATTGCAAATTGCTTCCAAACCAATTTGGTTTCCTTCATATCAGTCTCACATTGCAATACAGCAAATCTTAAGCAATTTCAATAAATCTTTAATAAACTTAACCAATCACTTTGGCGTCGCCAATACATCAATAAAATATGTATGTGTGTATATGTGTGTATACTGTACATTATGTGTGTATATGTGTGATTCACTGGCTTAAGCATCCCAGCCGCTCATTAATGTATTCACTGGTGTGGAAATGGTATCAGTTATTCCAAAATTTTAGTGTCAACAAGAGAAGTTCGAACACTTCCCCGCACACACTCAGTCAGGTAAAAGGCATTTTGTATCTTTCTTTTCGCATATTTATATCCTACATTTATTTGAGTGTGTGTCGTTATTTTCTTGAAATTACCAAAGCATCCCTTTTGCTATTATTACACGTGTGCACATGATTTTATGGCGGAGAGTACTATTTGCCAAATTATGGGCACTAAAGCGGTTAAGCGGACAAACAGTCAAGCTTAAGTGTGGCAACGCCGAAACATCGCCTCGAAGCAAAGGTAAAGCTCTTCGTGTCTGCAAATAGCAGAATGATCTTCGGCCTTACAAAATACGAAAAGGCGCAAATTTTTAGGCGTTCACTTCTAATTAAATTAAATTTCATATAAATTCGCATATATCCCGAGCTATATACATTTTTTGACATACACAATTGTTTGTTAAATGGTTGTGTATAAAAGTCAGCGGTTATCAATTTTCTGCTTAAGAAAGCGCTTTCACAGCTTTAACGGTGATAAAGCCCCACTTATTCCTAAACTTTCAGACTTTAAGTGTCGTTAAAAATTCAAAGTTTTCAGTATGCAAAATTAAAGATAAAATAAAATGTGATGAATGTGTTGTTGATTAAACGATAAAGTTCTTAAGATATCGAACTTAACCAGATGTCCAAAAAATATTGCATGATTTCTTAATTTCTTTGCTTAAATTAAAAATGAAAGTCAATATAATATCATTTGAAAACATGAATCAAACACTTATGTATTTTATACTTGTTTCACAATACACATTATAAGAAATATTTTGCGATGCTTCTTTGCTGACGGCTGGCTACTGTTTTTTGTGCCATTTCGGCAGTTCAACATTATTTCTCAGTGGGTGATGAATGTGTGAAATATTTTTCTTATTATTGTTTTTTAAAAGGAATATATTCACTTTCAGTTTCATTGGCCTCCCCGCAAAGCTTACACTAATCGCATTGTCTTATACAAGTGCTACAAAATTAACCGCAGTTTGGTGTAAGCGGTGCTAAGCTCAGCCAAATGTCAGCACTGCAAGCTTTTGTGCACACGCATAAATACATATAGATGAATACGCTGCATAACCCATGGCGAATGAGCAACGTACACATGTATTTCCACAAATAGACGAAACTTTGGCTGAGATAATACTGAAAGTGCGTGTATGCACCATTACTGCTGAGGGAGCAAAATTTGTAAGGATTATTTTTTTTTGTGTAATTGGGACTTTCACACAACCGAATAACTAAATTTGAAACGAAAATAGAAATTTTTATTTAACAACTTAATCGGACTTGAAGGGAGGATGACCTTATCATATAGATACACAAACCAATGAAACTGTATAGTAAAACAATCTGATTGGTGGTGTATATACGATATATACCCTGTATGAAACTGCTTTCAGTTTTATAACGCAAATTCCTCACAACGCATTGCTACCGATAACAAAGTGCCCACAATTTTTCGCCAAATGTTTTTTTTTTTTTTTTTTTCATTGTTGTGGTTTACCAAGAACGTTGCCGTGTGAATCTGTCCTAGTCGGCCTATGAACACTTTGTAACAGTCGGCTGACATCAAATCCACACGATTTTCAGCCATCGTTGCTGCCACTGCTGCATCAGTTTTGCAGTTGAAAGTTGAAATTTCATATCCTTGCTGTTTGTAAAATCTGACACTGTCACCGAGTGCTGACTAATTGGTAATTTCGCTTCTTAGCCACTTCCCCTAGGCATCAGCACACAATTCAATTACTATGATGGCGGGAATCAAAGCGGACAGTACCTGTAAGTATAACTTTGCTTAGTCTCTCTCACAATTTCTCTCCTTATAAAAAAATGCTTCTAATAATTTTACATGCAATCCAAAATATATAAATTTTCCTTGAAATATAAGTTAAAATTTCCTAACATATTTCCTTTCTCTAGTTAATTTTCCTAATCTATAGTATTAAATTAATGTCAGTAAATATGTATATTGATTGTAATAACCAAAGTCAAACTTTGAACTTGCACAATTATTCATTCCGATAGAATATACTTATATTTCAGATACTTATGGGTTGGTGTGGAGACGGGGAAACAAGTAATAGTGTGTTTCTATTGCTTAACTCCTCTATAATATTATTAACACACATACCAAATAAGGGCACATTATCTCTTCCCCAACAACACTTAATACATGAGCATACATTTAGGCACAGGTTGAAATCACTTAATACCACAAACTGTCATTTATATAAGGCAACTTCGGTGGACGGATGAGTATAACTTACCTTAATTTGTGTTGGTTTCTGGGTAAGCCGATGAATCCCAGACGCTCCCCACTTCTTCACCATATCATTCTCCAGTCACTGGCTGGCTTCAATAGCAAGTTAAGTACGAACAATAATAACAATAATTACACACCAAATAGCGAGAACAAGTACAAACAGCCACAGAAAGCTTTTCTTTGCTGGAATCGTTTCGGGGAGATGAAAACACCACCTGGGACGAACAATGAATGCCATGGAGAAGGCTCTGTCTAGTTAACTCCGTGGTTGTCTACAATTTCGGTTAAAGGCAAAATACCATCTCGTTTCTTTCGGCATTGACCTCAAAATAAACCTTTTTCCTCTGGTTTTCTGTAGTTTTTTGGTAATTCTGTATTTGTTGTATGGGTATACTGAGTGAAATACATACGTAAACAAGACGATTGTTGCTTCCATAGTAACTATAGATATCTACTGCTGTGATCAAATTGATAGGTAAATTTTAATTCATATTTCACGCGTTTTTCAAATTTGTAAATTAGTAGTACTGCTAGTGACATCTATGCTAAATTTCACGTCAAAATATTCAATCGTGTTTGAGTGAGGATCGTTTTGTGAGGATCTAAAAGTGATTTCTTCGACTTTTATTTGATCTTATTGAACATAGAAGTGTGATAATGCACCATCTCATACTGCGTTGGTTATTCGTGATCATTTAGCCAAATTTTCAACTAATATCGTGCCGCAATCACCGCATTCCCCTGATTTACCTTCGTGTAACTTCTGGAATTGAGAATATAAAAGCAGAATCTGATGACCGTCACGACGGAGGATTTCTTCAAGTGCTATGATGACAGGAAAATTCGTTGGCATAAGTGTATTGCAGCGGGAGGGGTTTACTTTGAAAGAGATGAAATGGACAAAATTCCCCTTTCAATTTAATCACAGTAGGATATCTGAAATATGCTTTCAAAGAAAAAAGCAACTTTTTGATTTTTTCGTTGATTTAAATTGAGATGTATTTTAATACTAACCCATTAAATTTTTTTAATTACCAAGCAACACGTGTTAGTTGTAAATATATATATAAACGTCGTAGAATATTAAATTCCTGATTTCGGTCAACGAACTCTTATACTCAATAACGGTCAATTTAATGTTGCAGTTCAAAAGTGATACATGACTTAAATTGAGGTTTTCCACATTGAGAGGTAAAATACTACACACAATTTCTTTTTTGAACAAGTTTTTCACATACGGAAGAGCAGATATCATCTGTTGGATAACATTGGATAAAGACGTTACAAAAATGAAAATCAGTGTACCTGGAATGAGTGGAATTTTTAAAATGTTAAAGGGTAGGCATTTTAGGTTTCTGGGTGGTTTCACCCTTCCAACCCAACCAGTATTTCTACTAGTGATTTGAAAACTGACCAGATCTCCGATGTGTTTGAACATCGAAGTTTTATTGAAGATAATATTTTGGCCTATTTGCACTTAAAGGTATGTGAATTTTAGAAGCTGTGTCGAAATGGCAAATGAATTGAGCATAAAAACCTAAGAAAAAATTTTAGCTATCTCTGCATGCCGTGAGTTATCAAGGTTGAAACTAGTGCCCGGAGGAAAAAACAGAAAATATACGCCAAGAACATGATTAGTGAAGTTTTCAATGAGCAAATAAAATCCAACTTTATGTACTTATATTATATGAACCATTTATTAACTGTATTATTTTAAAATTATCAATTAAAATCTTCTCTAGTTGATTCGTTTTGAAAAACACTTTTGATTTTAGGTAAATAATATGTATCCAATTGAAGTATATGTGTGTTCGAATTTTTGTTAAATCAATATTCTGCACCAAAGGGGTGAATTGAACTTTAAAACCGGAATATAAAACTAACTGTACCGTTTTAAGTGTTTACTGTTTTCAGTGAATGCACTGAGAACTGTCTTTGTGCAAGCGGTCACCACTGGAACCTCTAAAACCACCAAATGGAAATAGATATTCCACTTTGTCCGCGAATGAACGAATACCTGCAAAATAAGGGGAACTGGACACACAGAGTTTGCTGTTGTGCTAGCAATAACATGTTAAAAAGCGAAGCTAACGCTAGTGGAAATGCTGTAAAATGAAAATAAAGCGAACTCAAACAACAGCCACAGCCAAGCCGCACGCAGCTTTGCATCCCCGGCGGTTTTCCATCTTCTCGCACTTCCATTACCACAACGACAAGCGTAACGGAAACGACCCAACAATGCTAATAGCGAAGCGAATTTATTATATATGACAATATGGATGTGAATTTGGGAGCGGACCATATGAAAATCAACGCACGGCTTAATCGTATGTACCTTTCTATCGCCTTTCAAGCAAGTTTTATGTTCACTACTCCACACGTTGACTTCAAAAGCAGAAATAAGCGTATAAACTAACATACCAATGAACTCTGGGATATGCTAAAGGGGTTTTCTTGGGTTTCCGAGACTAGAAAAACCCTGAGCATTACGAGGTTACACATACGGCCCGGTGCCCTGTTTTCTAAGCATCCCGGACTGTTACTGCAAAACCGTTTTCAGGTAGATGTGTCCATGACCTAAAATAAAAATGACGAATTACCATGGAAACGCGCATAATAATAAAATTACCGAAATTGGAAGAGTGAGTGTTTTTGGTGTCCTTTCAATTCCATTCCATTTTCGCAAATATAATAAATTAGAAGAAAGTTGGCGCGAATATTTTGTACTTGGCATTCGAAGGGCTGAGTTTTGAAAGCAATAATTCTTCATTTTAATTGCTACTTTTTTATCGTTTTTCGGTCTCATGTTTTATGCACCAAAGCCATCCTAATGAATTGAGTTGCATAATAAGTATAATAAACAAGTCAACGGTGAAATACAAATAAAAAAGTGTTGAAAACTTGTCGGGCAACTTCTGGGCCGCAACAACAACATAAAAAAGCGCTTTAATGCCAGCAAATCAAAATCCTATAATTGCTTTGCAATACTGGGCCAACAAAAAAAAGTAAAGAAACAAAATGAAAACAGTTTTTAAAACTTTCGAATTTTTGCTCTTTGATAATTTTATGTCAAAAAACAAAAAAAGGCTAACGAAACGAAATTACTGAGCGAATTCATATTCCATTCATAAATTAATTGTATTTGTCAACAACAAACTCTTTTAAATTAAAAAAAAAATATTTTAAATATTAACTTAATGCGATCCTAAACAAACTTAAGTTGAAAGAAATACAAAACCATTTTCAAAAAGCCTCAATTAGTCCTTTTCATTTCAAATTTCTCATCTCCTTTAGTTCGTTGCAGGAGAGAACTCAACAGAGCACTGTGAAATGTGTAGAGTTTTGGTGGGAAGTGCGTATGAGTGACATTAACATTGCCACTTACGTTGTGAATGATTGACGTTAGCGTGTTGTGCAGTTGACTAATCGTTGCCATATACAATTGAATTACTTTGTTACATTCAAAACAACAACAACTTTAACCACTGCGCTTCTTATATTCCTTTTCCTTCATAAACCTACAATTACCGATCGCAAAAATCAAGAATTATGGCTTCTAAATTGCAGAGAAGCTAAGCACTCTCTAAATGAGCGACCGCATAAGCTTGAAAAATTAAGTGTGAAATAAAACTTTTACGATTTTTCATTTTTCTCCCATTCTTACCAAAATGCATAAAAGTTTGCGGCGACACTCAGACTCAATCAGTAAACGCAAATAGCCAACAGCAGCTCTAAAGTATCAGGATCATGAGATGAGTTGACAAACATAAAAAAAGCAAATCAATTAGATCATTCAGAACACGTCGCGTTCAATGCAATTCCATAAATCAGTGACAAATCATAAATATTTCATGCTCGTCCCCTTACCTACATTCATACGCTGTTTTTATGATCAGGTAAACTCTAAAAATTCAGATAGATATCGGGTTCCTTAAAAAATGTGTTGACATTCACAGCGTCGCCCACACATTTGTAGTTTGCTTTCTTTTATAGTATAATAAACACACCACACTTAGCTACGAACACACATTCTCTCACACAAATTGCTCATACGCCTCAGACTACCTCCGGCACAGCACGTATAAAGTAATTAGTAGAACCAGATACCCAAAATAATATTATTATTTATATATTAATAACTTAAGGTATACTATTTTGAACAAGAAAGCATAAGTTAAATTCAATCTAACTAACCACATAATATTTTTGGATTCAATCATCAATTAGATTCCCATTTTCGAAAGAAATATCAGGAGTACTTCTGAGAGGATGAGAAAGTTCATTCTCGTATCTTTAATAAAGAGTGGGAACAGAAATTTCGGCAACTTCATATTACAGCAATTTTACTACTTCCGCGTCCACTCCACTAAAGACCGGCGACAGACTTTGTTATCGGCCAGTAATGTTTAAAAATGCCTTGGATTTCCAGCATTCGCATATAAGGAAGAAGATCAGACATTATTTATTTGTATCTTAAGATGAAATGTATATCAAGTAATAAAAATAAAAGTGCACTAAGTCAAATTTTAGTCGCTTTCATAAAAGTGGAAAATAGAAATCCAGGTAAGATTAAGCTCTCCAATTTTTGATGGAGGACTTTTGTAATTTTAAGCAAAACATTAAATTTAGAGTTTTTAGAGATAAGAACAAGATACAAGAATATAATCTACGAACTTTCAAAAGCTTAAAGGTAAAATCACAGCTTTCGGTTTCGGTGTGGGTGAGAAAAATAGCAATGTGAAGAGTATTCGAAAGCTTACTCAAACCTTTTTAACTGAAATATTTTTAAATTTACATCGAATTAACCATAATCCGGTATTTAGTCGTTATATGAAAAAAAGGAAAATAAAAACAAAAAAATCGAAATAAATTTCCAGTTAGCAAATGTATGATTGTTTCCGGAACCGAAAATGTTTACCAGCAGCACACTTTTGAATTTTAGTCAGACACACAGGCCTGCACTTACAATAAAATGTGCGTGCCGTCAATGCTATCAGGTGACCAAATTCATTTAAATTCATTCGTCCATGAATGGAAATGTTGGAAAATCAAAAGCCCAGTATTTAGGCGCACGGAAATCGCAAAAATTACTCTTCCATAACAAAAATTCCACATATGGAATGTGATTGTGCTGTGTCATTGAACACTTTTCGGTATTGCAAATATCCCCGTGCTAGGAATTAGGTTTACTTGTATGCTTCATTTGTGGCAGCAATCAGCTAAAATTGTTTCTGAATATATTCAAATAATGCAAATGAATAGGTAGATATGCACAAGTGCACAATTTTACACTATTTTGACAAAATGGTGTGTGTAGTTATGAAATACAACAACAAAAAAGTCACAATAATACCAATCTTATTATAACTATTGACATATCATACACATGTAACTGCTTCTCCACATAATCCACCACTTCCCCACACCAGATTTGACGAATACCAGCAACAAGCAGCCAGCATTAGATTACTATTAACACTTAGAGGACGATGTTCAGGTTCCCATATGCAGACCGTTTCCCTAGCTGAGTAACAGTCCCTACTATTGCTTAGCGAGATGGAGCTATATGACACCCAGGCAGGAGGAATTTGTGCTACTATGTCTACAAAATTAAAATTTTGTTTCTGTTGTCCAAACTATTCGTTTTAGTCGCACTTAGAAACACATATGCAGTTCCGATTGATGCAAAATTATTATTTCAGGTTTCTGTTGAAGTAACTCAAACATATAGGCTGGATAATTTTTTCCTTTAATCTGACAATTTCCACTATACTTTACGTTTTCTTTTTGTGTATTACCTTTTTTTGTACTTTCTAGTCATTTTGGCAGATAAACACTTACGTTCACGCGAAAACGTTTGGAAATCGTATAAATAATATTACTAACATAATTCTATATGATTACAAGGGGCGCTAATTACAGCGATACTGATTTCCAAAGTACCTCTTGTGCTTTTCCTAGTTCTTGTTCTAGTTGCGTGCAATTTGAGACCCTTCATTAGCCGGTTTTGGGTAACAGCCAGATACTAGCCAACTCTTTCCCGCCACATTTTGGGTCTCCAAAAGTGTTATGTGTGCGCATCATTAATACCGTTAAAATCAGCAGTGTAAACATCGTTAGGAGCCACCGGCTGTTTGGTGTTGCATCATCTCTCAAAAACTTAGGACCTGCAGTGTATTAAATGCATATGGGCTGCGTAATGCATGCAAAGTACTTATGCAACATGTGTGTTTATGTTTTTTTCCTATTTCATATGCACTCCGTTCCACTAAACAAGCAATGTCGATTTTTGCTTTACATTCTGCATTAACTGCAAAGCTCTTAAGTCGCCTATAAGGAATAATGAGTGCTGATGCTTTTCTGTTTGTCTGTAATCATTGGAAGCTATTTTGGTGGGCTTTTTATTACGCTACATCTTGGTATACATCTTTTAGATTAGAGTATGAAAAAATAACACTTTGACCGAATTCTGCAAAAGTTCTACAAAATAACTCTGATCTGAAATTACATATCAATGGAATCGATTTTTACAAATTTTACATTTCGGTGTGAAATTTCGTTTTTCTTTCGATTGGTAAGGATTTTGTTGATTTGCATTTTGAATGTTTGAAGTTAATCAAGTTTTCATTCGAGTTATCGCTTGCAGTGACGAAGAGATGGGAAACCAGTTCGGAAATCAATTTGCACCTTCAACCTGAAAGTTTAAAATGTAACCCTATATTAGCAACTTGTTGCAAGAAGGCAAAGTGTATGAGTCTCCCACATATTTTTCGAAGAATGATAATAACAGTAAGAATTTCCTTTCTTCCATCATGACAACTAATAGTTACGCATACGCCTCGGGGTCTCTCAAATGTATAACTGGACTTGGAACTGGCATGTGTTATATCATAAATCTCAAGCTGTAGGTTATTAATTGCCTTTTTTCACTACCTCGGAGTAAAATGCTTTGCACTCTGGAATGTCTTTAGTTTGTAAATCATCAGTAAATAATGACTACAGATCCAACAACATTATAATTTGTATTTTTACGTCCATATTGGTAAATAGACAAGTGAATGTATAACCTTTAAAAATATACACATATGCATTTAACGGAACCAAAGAAACCATGAGAAAAAGGCCTTAATATAAACGTAATATCGTTTGCATGTGTGTATGAGTTTACTAACAAACTTTATAAACATCAAAGCCTTTTTAATCAGTTGACAAGTAGTTATTTTTTAATATTTATTTCCATAATTTTTATTTGTGAAACAAGAGTTTAGTGTACTCTATGCTAAAGCAGATGCACTACTGTGCGTTAGTCTACTAATATGAATAGGCTTCTCCTCCGTTTTCTCTTTTCGCTCCTCTTCCGCACATAAACCCATCTTTGTGGTTGCGGCTTCTGCCACTTAGGGCAATTGTGAGAATATTTCAATATTGGTGCTATAGCCGTAGGCATCGTGTTGCTTGTACATTACTTGCAACGTGTTTGTCGGTTGTTCTGCGTAGTAATATTAGCAAAATTATGGCTGCTTACGTGTTGAGAGCATCTGTCGGCATCGAAATGGCCTTAAGAATAATTATGTGTATAAGTGCGTTTTCAAGTTGAAACGCGTCAATAAAATTTGGTGATTTACTCGTGTGAGCGCAGCACATGCTATTCTTAGAAAATATTTATGAGTAAGTAATGAAATGGATGACAAAAGTTTTTTAAATGTTTTAGTAAAATACTAGGCTATAAAGTGTTTCTGTATACTGAACGGAAATTGCAATATTAAGGAATATTTGCGGACTGAAACTGCTGGAATGTAATGCTTGCACACATACTTGGTGTAGCTTCGCGTATGAAAAATCTGAAATGGATCCAAGAGCGTATTTAAAAAAGGATAATGAGTATGAAGGGAGAAAAGCTATGAGTAAACATTCTGACAAATTAAATAGAGGGCGTGAAAAGAGTCCAAGAAAAGGTTCAGGCTGTCAGCATAATTTATGCTGCGGAGTGTCTCTCACTCGTTCTTTGCTACTTCGCTTTTGATATGGCAAGGCTGATAGACCTTAATGGCACTTCTGCATGCCAGCTATTCTCTTGCCTCTTTTGGGTGTACAAATGTATTATCTCCGACACTCACCTCTTTAAAATCAATTATGTAAACATCATTAAGAGTCGAGTGGTTGCAATCTGTCTGAATAGTTTTTGCTTGCATAATATTGCAAGACATCCATTTATACTTGCATGTGCAGCCAAATAGCGCTATGTTCCCTGCTCAATTCATAAGCCATTAAAAAGCTTTGACATCTGTTTAAGAAAATGAGAAATTCATTTATTTTAAGTTGTCACATCGACTCATGAAGTTTCATAAGACTAAATAGGTATAAAAAGTGATATTTGCTTCTAATTTGCTCAATTTGTGCAGATTGAATTTCAGAGCTCATTCATTTCGGCGTCGGCACCGATTAATTTTTAAGTTTATCATTCACTCTAGTTAATGTGAGTGCCACTAAGTACTTAAGTCCAAAATTTCCATCGAGTTTAAAGCCTAAACTCACTTATTTTAAATGTTTCACCTATTTGCATGCAAATGTTTTATGCCTGCTTTATGACATCATAAATCAAAAATGACTTTTAAATGAAATACATTGCAGTTTCACCGAAACAACGAGGTCGTTGCATTTGTGGAAACGCTTCACAAGTAGCTGAGTATAAAAATGGTAATGAGGCAGATCGCGTCGGTCATAAGCAATTATTTGCTTTATTACACGCTGCGATTAAAATGATGAAACTGAAAGGCTTTCGGCGCACTTTACAGGCAAGTGAAAAAGTAATTGCGTGCACCGTGAACTGATCGGCTGGCGATATAAAAAACTGCTGAACAACATAATGACCAACGATAATTGAATCAGTATTAAATTTATCTGCGTTCTTTAAAGTAAAGAAAATACTAATTTATTTACATCCTAAATTTTTGGTCTTGCTCTTTGTTTCTGTAATTTAGATAAGTTCACACTCTTATTTTGGTTGGAGTTCAATGTGAGCTTAGAAAATAATATTTGAACTTATATGACAGTAATTAAAAAGGGCAAGCTGAAAATGATATGAATGTGGTAAAAGCTCTGATATTCACTTGAGTGCACTCGGATGAAAGCCAATGGGAGTAAAATGCAAAATATCTGAATATTTCTACCATTTCTGGTGCACCGAACAATCGCCTTACTAATATTGCCAGTTTTCACTGCACTTCAATCCTTGGCCTAGCGGCCGGACGTTTCGGCCAATTCAAGCATTCATATTAGAGTTCCATTGCAGTTTTTATTTGATTTCGAGCTAAACTCCAAATATGTGAAAGAAAGAATATTTTCGCCTTTTCGCTATTAAATTGCACATTTCGTTTGCCTTTGTCGCTTCTGACGGATGGCTTATGAAATGCCTTGCAATTGAAATCGCAGATTGCAACATTTTCAAACTCAAATCAATTGAATGACCGTCGATTTAAAAGTCAATGCAATATGGTTGAGGACAGAGGTAAAGAAAGTAGGATGTGTAAAACGATCCCCAATCAAAGTGAATTTGGATGTTTGAACCATTGCTTGCATGGGCAACAAAACCTGGCCTGTTATTACACTTTTCTCTTATCTTCCTCACTTGGCTAAATTGCAATATTGATTGAAAGTCAATTTCGGCTGCGAAACCTTGCTCTAAACACTTCTAGCTGGTCGCTTGAGAGGCGCTTCTAGTAATATCA
>NW_017537272.1:107666-122747 GCF_001853355.1 Bactrocera latifrons | reverse complement strand
GCTCAGATAGTTCGAGGCCTCAACCAAAAACCACCCTGTGACAGAACGATCCTCGTAGCGTTGGAAAATTTCGAGGTGAAACATCTAAACTGAGAAGAATGAAACASGGGGTTCCGCAGGGTGGGGTCCTCTCCCCGCTATTGTTTAACTTATACATCTCGAAACTCCCACAACCACCAGAGGGGGTTTATATAACCTAGTCSGCAGATGACTGCACGATATTGACGTCGGATAATGGAATCGATGGCATGTGTTGGAAGGTAAGCAACTACCTCTCCGACCTTTCTCGTTTCCTCACTGCACGATACCTCATACTTTCCTACACCAAATCCACAGCGACCATATTTACGAACTGGACGAAGGAGTATAGACTTGAGTTCAATATTGTAGTCGATGGCGTCRAAATTCCGACTGCCAGTAACCCTAAGATTTTAGGCGTAACCTTCGATAGTCTATTCTCCTTCTCTCCTCTCCACGATTATTGTCAAAGTACAGTGCCGCAACAAGATCCTCAAGTCGCTAGCCGGCAGCACATGGGGAAAAGACAAAGAAACGTTGTTGACAACTTACRAGGCAATCGGCCGGCCGGTCCTTAACTACGCAGCACCAATATGGTCGCCTGGATGCAGTAGAACGCAGATGAGGAAACTTCARACTTGATAGAATACTGCACTAAGCACCACCACGGGACGCCTTTTGCTGTCTCCCATAGAACACCTCCACAGTGAGACGCTTATGCTTCCTRTAAAGGAGCATAATGAACTCCTCTCCAAACAGTTCCTGCTAGGATATTTAAGTAGGAATCACCCTTGCAGCCATCTACTTGGAGCGGGAACCACCTCCTAGCAGCATCAAAAGGTTTTTCCTTGACGACGTCGTACAGTACGCCGACCGGACTTCACAACTGACTTTCCGCAGGTACTGACCGCCACAAACCCTACTCATCTAACACCCTCCTCCCTTTGGAACGACCCCGTTGCAACAGCACGCTTCCTGGGCCTCCTGTTAGATGACCTCGTCGACAGCGCAAATGACCCTTATCACCCTAACGGGGATTAGATAACCGTTAAAACAACTACATCACGGTTACCTATGGACTAGTGTACAATTCGAAGGGTTGTATTTTTGAGTTGTATTTTTGTCATTTTTCATTTCTGATACTTTGTGAAGATTATATACTTTCGTATTAGATTGGCCATGTATATGTATGTATATCAACATGCATTGTTAACTAGAACATAATATGCGTTTTATTGTGACGATCTTCCGATTCGTTGTCCATTTATCCTCCCATTTATTAACATGGAGCAAATAATGATGACACGTATGCATATTACCATTAAGTAATTTTTGGCAACACATAAAGTCCACTACTCCCATAAACGATTTTGTAGGGGRAAAAGTCAGCCATAGGAACAGAGGTCCATATATTCGATATCAGGGGCTTGAAAAATATTTTCCAATTTCGATTATTTTTGAATGTGAGAGGGAATGACTTGAATACAATATTTCTGCAAAGTTTTTTGTACTGCGATTTTGCTTATTTTCACACTAAAAATTTTTTTTTAATTTTTTCTTATCGTTCGATTATTTCTGGATCGATGGTATGTCGTAATTTTTTATAAAAAGTCTGGTACAAAGGCATACATGTGAAGCTAATTCTAATAATAATATTGTATTGTAAACCACTACTTCGAGTGTGTATTATACATTTATTTGTGAAATATTATCTAAGATAAGCGGTATATGAAAACTTCACAAAGATTAAATAACATACTCCGAYTATGAATATCACATATGTATATGTATATATCAATAACATTGTATACATATACAATTTATACATACGTATATATGGTATTCATGGCTGGAGTATGTTATATAGTATGGATGTACATATATGATTGCTGGAAATATAAATTAAACTGTATTTTCATGTGAGTAGCCTAATTTAWKRCAAATATGCCTTAAAGTTTCCACAATACATCAATTATTATAATGGGWWTAGTTAAACTTTTTTATAAAGTTAAAGTTTTTATAAAACGTTTTGTTGAGAGTTAAATATTTGTTCTATTTTTTTCAATTTTAAGCAATGTTCGACGTTTCAATATTTTTCTTCATATATTCGAAAACGCGTTTTAAGACATCCATTAAGTAATCAAAAAGTCAAGTAACTGAAAGCATGTATTTACTACGGATTTTTACTAAATTATTATGTACGAACACAACAGAGTGCTTTGTTCTTTGACATTTCGAACTATCATAAKTAAATTGAGTGCGTACAGTTTTACGGTACTGCATACATAGGTAATATGATCGGTATAATGAAGGGCAAATTAGACAATGGTTAAGTTATGTGGTATGATTCTAGTAATATATACTAGGCCTGGTCGATTTGTATGAGTGGAAAAAACCAACAAAGCGGCTAGCAAAAACGAAAACTACAGATAATTCTAAGAAAGTTTTACCAATAAAGCAATTGTCTAAAATTAGTTCTCAGTTCGCGTAGAGAGACTATAGATTTTGAGGTCATACTTATTAAATTGTACTCAAAAACCTATGCTTTCATAAGAAGCGATCCGACAATTGTGCTTGGTTTCTTCGATTATAACGAAAGTTTGTGCTTCTAAAATTGTTGAAAATACGGTGGATCGAAAATAAAATTTTATTATTGTAATTAAGTTTTCAAAAATTTTAATATTTTTGTAGTGATTTTTTTGCTGATGACTGGAAATCGTATCTAGTTTTAGTTTTTTTAGGTTTTAAAGTCTTTTTTGGATTCCATGCGTAGTGTTGAAGTACAACTTTCTATAGTGACGGCCATGATATCGTCTCTATTCTTTGCAATAGCGCGTCTTGAAACTGTTGCCAGAAGCTGTACACAACGATCAGTTGCTTAGGTATGAAATTGAATCCCTGGATCAGTCGGCGGCGGATCATCAGACTCAATAAACTGCAACAAGTGTTTCTATGGAATGTTTGCTGAGAATGGATTCTCGGACAAAACACTGTCATCGTCTAGGTCAACCAGATCAAAGTAGTCTGCGCATTCAAAATGTATTGCGTGCTTTTTGTCATAAACCCTTAGATTAGTCGGATTACAAATTTTATCACGATAATGTAATATCTTTTTTATGGCTCTTTCGCGAACATCTTTTCTCTTATCATAAGCATTATCAGTAAGATATTTTCAGGATGAGCGAAGTATAATTACTTTGGATTACAGTGTTAACAATTTCTCGCAGCGTTGGTGGTAAATATCGCGTGGACTGTATAAATTTAAAAAACAAGAGACTCCCGTATACAACTGAGTTGTACAACTTAATGTTAATACATCGGTTCGTAAACTTTCATTATGTAAGTTGCCAAAGTTTTCAAATTCGCTGATGGTGAACTAGTTGTCACGTATAAACGTAAGAGTCTACTTGCCTTTGTTAGTTATCGAGAGTGCACAATTTGTCCCGGTTTCATACTGGCTAAATTTTCGGGGCAGAAACCATCACAAACTACATTTGTCATTCGATACAAATACTGAACGTCAGTCGATAGCGTGTTTTCAGGAATGGGAGATATGCTCCCAACGAAATGGCCTCTAAGTCGGGTATAGCCCAYAGAGAGATTTTATTGATTTAGCTCAGATCAAAATATACATGTTAGGCTCTTTAAAACAATTTTTTGCTTAACGCCATCTGCTCGCATGTTTCGATTTGCTTTGTTATTATCCCACTAGCTGTGCGCGATCCGCTTGTAGTGGACTTTTCCAATGCGGAGAACAAGTGACGAAGTGGAAGTGCATTAAAGTGTATTAATATTATATTACATTTTCAGAACCTGTGTTTGTTGCTTCTCCATCACTCCATATGTCAAAAGACATATTTTTTTCTATAAGGAACTCGCACAATCGCCTCTGTTTAGTTTTAGCGTCCTCGGCGTCGATTTCTACGTAACSATCAATCTGCTCTCAGGCTCTTTAAGAACCACTAAATGTGGTTCTTTTACCATTCTCGGATGATATCTTTCAKTTTCTTCTTCGCTCGTCAGAGAGTTGTTTTTTCGGCCATCAAAGGAGAAGGCTACCAGATCACAGTCATTGCGTTGCTTTCTTCRAAGAGAATCCCTACATTTCTTTCTTTCACGTGAGACTTTAGATTTGTTCATAATTATTAGTTCCCCATTTTCATCTTTAAAGTCAATATCTTTGAAAAGCGATGTGGCCAAAAAAGAAGCAACCCTATTACCGATTCCAAACCTATCGCACGTCATGTCGAAATGAGGTGTATCGTAGCAAAGCAGTGTCTTTGCGCACTGACATTTTCCAATATAAAACACTTGATCAATTATTTCCAGAAACGTTGARGACTTACTTGGACTCTTTTTAAATTTTRTTTCATTATAATTAAGATTACCATACGATTGCTTTTGGGGATTGTTTAGTATCGCGCCGGTTAAGTTTCGTTTATGGAGAAATACAGGGTCGGGCTATCCCCCCTCCCAACCCCTTGTTGGAAAGAGGAAAGATCGAACTTTTAACATATTGTCTGTTATATGCGGTATAAAGTCACCTGGAAGTTCGATGATGATATCGTATATACTGGTTAGGGGAAGGTCTTCGATGAATGTTTTAACATTTACTTCAAATACGATGGTAGTTCGTTTACTACGGTTTATGACATGATGAGATTTACTATCAGTATTTGTTTCATATGCCATAGATATTTCAAAAAATTGTCCACAATAAATGTGTAGATTTGTATAATTTGGAAAGAAAATGATGTTATTTCTAATAATGAAAAATTATTCTAAAACAAAAAACAGAAAACTTAAGCCAAAATATTGACAAATATCCAGTTATATATCTTTATGGAAGATTGAAATTTTCATATTCGATATGTGGGGGCTGAAGAATACTTATCCGATTTTTTTGCATAAAAGAAATTACGCTGAGTTTCATTGAGATATCTCACACATTTAGCATTGAAATCTCAAAATAATATATTTCATATATCCAATTTTTTTTAGAAAAAAGTCAGCCATCGACACACATGTCCAATATCTTATGGCTTTAAAAGTTATAGTCCAATTTCGACTAGCATCTGTCAAGAAGAAGAAGATTGTAAGTTACTCTCATAAAGAGCGAAGTAATGAAATAGCAAGAAAATGAAAAACTAGCAGGAACTAGCAAGATAATATGAAAATGTTGATTTTTAGATTTTTCGTAGTCGATTACTTCATATCTTGAAGTGAAAATTAAGCAATAGAATTTTTATTTTCACAATTCAAAACTTTCCATATAAACACAATTAAAGCGTCAAATACGGCTTGTACACACATGTGTTTTAACAGCTGTTTCTTCATATGGTAATAAAAACTAGCTTATTACCCTTTCAACTTGAGCTACAATAAGGGAGTCATAGGAAATTTTAAATTTTAGTACGAAAGAGGTAAGTGTAGTCAAGTCGGTCTGGCAAAACAAATAATCATGGAGAAATCCGTTGTTGTTGTTGTTGTAACGGCAGAAATTCTGCCGAGTTGACAGTCCTTGGCCGGATAAAAATCCGGGTCCGTTCCCGTTTCCGTAGACCTGACTATCGTGGGAACGGCGGAGAAATCCGTCTTTGGGGGTTGGCTTTCCTGATCTTGAATGACAACTGGCAAATAAAATAGTTGTGTATCACACAGAGTTTACTGCATTGCGTTATTGTAGCGGTATGGTTGCGATATGTCCGGTCTTTCGCGAAAAGCTTTTTTGGATCCGGTTCATTAGGAAACATAGAATCGACTGCTGACTACTTTCGGCCCACGTATAAATCTACGATTCACGACCTGACACGTTGTCATAGATGTGTTCGAAGCACGGCTATCGTATTTTTTTACAGTTCTCTTAACCGATCGACACGAAAATTTTTTGAGGACTTCACAAATTGTACGGGATCCAACTTGACGATTTCCTAGAATCAAATCCTTGTGAAGTATTGAATGTATGGTAGTTCTATTCATGCCTATAGTTGTCTCAATCTCACGATAGGTCACATGACGACCTTGCAATAACGGTTTGTGCACAGCAACAATKGTTTCCGCAACTACAACTGCTTTAGAGCGACCTTCACAAAATCCGTGTGGAATCTTCGATTGTATTCACGGCACGATTACGATTCTTTCGGCGCCGCGATTTGATGGTATAGGAGGTCCTCAGGATTAAAAAATGCACACACATATACCGTCCTCAAACTCATAGTTTTCGAGATATTTCACTTTAAAGTTCCACAATATTATATGCAATTCACTCTTATTTTGTTTTGTTTTTCTTTACATGTTATGACAAATACCAGTGTTGCCACATATTGTGTTTTGAAAAAACTATTAAACAAATAACATATATAGAGAAAATGGTACAAATGGTTTTTGTATCTTATGTTATTTGATAAATAAAGATAAAAAATAATATTCCTTTGTGTCGAATTACTTTCTGCACTGGCGGCCTGATCGGTCCAACACAGGTATGATCATAGGTCTTTTGTGTCAAACTACTTTCTGCAATAAGTTCTTCCATTTATATCTCTAAATATGAAACAGATTTTTGATTATATTTTCAGGACACACAGTATGACAACACTGCTACATATTTGTCATAAACACACAAATCTCTTAAAACGTGGAATATGCAAAATAGTTTTTAAAGTATATTTATTTTCTTAAAAAATATACAATTAGTGTAAATTTTTGATATATACGAATGTGTACAGTGTAATTAAATATATATTAATTAAAAAATGTGTGAAAAGTGGGCTAAACATAGTGAAATAACGAGCATTGTTTTTACAAATTTTTGAGATTTAAAGTGAAATATCTTGAAAACTATGAGTCTGAGACGGCATTTTTTATTCCTGAGGACCTCCTCTATCCATCCGTACCATCAAATCGCGGCGCCGAAAGAATCGTAATATTGCCGTATACACCGGATTCATTGATGGAGCTGCAACGCCGAAAATTGAATTAAGTTCATAAATGCACTGTTGCTGAGATAATTCACGTCGAAAGTTGTCAAAATGGTCTGAGTATGTAAATTATCAAAAATGTCAGACTTTACTATAAAGTTGTGAGTTACCACTTTGCAACGCTTGGGTTGCTGAAATATAAAAGGCAACCTACGTAATGATACTTTCTTTAGATTTCGATTAATTTAGTATAAGACATTCGTTGAAATAAATCAATAGAATTAACTATACTTTATTTTACTATACAATCGATAATCCTCTTTTCTTTGTTCAAGTATTATGTTGTCATGTGAACTCTCATCTAAAGTTTTTTGAAATCAATTTATAMATTTTTCTTCATCATTTACAAGATATTTCTTTTTAATTCATATATCTATATATGAGACTGTGGGCAAAAGACTTTTTATTTTAATTTCGCCCGAAAACATATTTGTCAAAGTTTTTTTTTTCCTAGATTATTATGACTATCAGCGATATCTGTGCCAAATTATCTTTCTGAATCGCGTAAAGTGTATTTGGCGATTTTTACGATGAGAGGAATTATTCATCAACGAATTTATATAAATTTTTGAATAAACTTTTTTTGTGTTTTTGACTGATTAATCAAAGAGGGTCAACATGTAAATAAATAATTTTTTTTATAAGTACTTAGTTCTGCCATATATTCTGTTAAAAGTTYAGGCTATTATTCAAATTAAACTATAACACATTTTTTAACAAAGTTAATTTTATTTAATGAGCGATGTATAAAATTTTATTCGAAAGGATCATCTTTTGCTCACACACAAGTGTTCAGACTAGTCAGCCGTTAAAAGAAAAAGACATTTTGAGTCTCTCATTTTCCACCACGTGAGGGCGACCACTTCTCTTTTTGCCATCAAGTGTTAACGCTTGGGCTAAACGTTAAGGTGGTAAACAAACATTGTCGAAGTATTAATTCACCTATTACGGTCTTCAACTCCACTCGGTTGAATTGATGTTAAAGCAATTAAATTTCTTATTATCCCAACTCTTTTTTTGTATTACGATAAAACTCTATTCAACTATTTTCAGTGGAAATTTCATTGGTGTTTCCAACTTATAAAATGAAAATTTCACAGGTAATTAAACAGTTGAAATTTTTTAAACGAAAAATCAAACCTATTATATCTAATTATCAAAACGAATATATTTAAATTGACTTCTAAATAATATTTTTTTGCAGATTCATAATTTCGTTTAAATGAGGAGTTATTTTGTTTTTTATTTAGACGAATGAACGTTACCACAAACTCTCCATTTCCTTGCTGTCGGCAGTTATCAAGAATGCATTTTAAATTAATTTAACTTTGGGCAGAAGCAGCATATGGATATGGTTGTGCAACCTGCTTTTAATTATTATGAACATCACATTTGTGCGTTGTGAATAAAAGATAAAACAGCATATTCCTAAGAGTAGTAAATTGTATCGACTCGTTATGTTCGAAACACTTCCTGGATTTTAATTTTATTTTAATATTTCAAAAATGTAGCTTGGTTCGTCCAGTTTCGAGCTAAACAAATTTTCCACCTTTCTATGGGTTTGTACATACTAAGTRATAGTTTTAAATTATAAACAAAAAAATTATTTTTAAATATTTTCCATTTCGAATTTATGATCATTAATGATTTTGATCATTATGATTTTAAGTTTAATTAACGTTATTTTTTTAATTTTTTTATTTTTAGTTTTACGAAATTTCTCACAAACAACCAAATACGTTATACAATACTTTTTAACACTAATCATACCAAGACTTAATATATACGTATTTCTACCATAGCGGGTCAAATGACCCGACTGTATGTTTCATGCTTGAATGTATAAAATATGGATGTTAGGAAGGAAATACAAATATAAATTAAATTTATTATAATTAAACAATATAGTATGTTGATCATTTCTATTATAAAAGCAAAAAATAAAAAATTTTAATTCATAGTTCATCGCATTTTTTACATATTTTCCGCAAACATATTTTTTACATTTAGAGCAAATTTTTTTGGTTTTATTTTCTTTACAATATCCTATTTAACATCTCATATGTTTGTAAGCATCTGTAGTAGACTTAGGCAACGATCCTTTCGTATTTTTTTCTTGTTTTGGTTGTTCGCAGACTTCTCGAAAATCGGCGCCAAGTTTTTATGATAGCTTGAGTAAAAATCAGCGCCTCGGGTATTTTCTCCTGTCGATTGCTTGTACACCATCCAACAATGTCAGCCTAGAAATCCAACGCAAGATAACTCTTGCCAACAGGTGCTACTTCGGACTGAGTAGGCAATTGAGAAGCAAAGTCCTCTCTCGACAAACAAAAACCAAACTCTATAATTCACTCATAATACCCGTCCTGCTATATCGTGCAGAGGCTTGGACGATGACAACAACTGATGAGTCGACGTTGCGAGTTTTCGAGAGAAAAGTACTGCGAAAGATTTATGGTCCTTTGCGCGTTGGCCACGGTGAATATCGCATTCGATGGAACGATGAGCTGTACGAGATATACGAYGACATTGACATAGTTCAGCGAATTAAAAGACAGCGGCTACGCTGGCTAGGTCATGTTGTCCGGATGGACGAAAACGCTCCAGCTCTGAAAGTATTCGACNAAAACGCTCCAGCTCTGAAAGTATTCGACGCAGTACCCACCGGGGGAAGCAGAGGAAAAGGAAGACCTCCACTCCGTTGGAAGGACCAAGTGGAGAAGGACCTGGCTGCACTTGGAATATCKAATTAGCGCCACGTAGCGAAAAGAAGAAACGACTGGCGCGCTGTTGTTAACTCGGCTATAATCGCGTAAGCGGTGTCTACGCCAATCAAGAAGAAGAAGATTGCTTGTACAAAGTTTATGCCATTTATGCCAGCGAAAACAAGGATATTGAAAAAAACTTGGAGAGGCCATCTGCAAGATTTAGGTTTTGTAGTAAATTTCCTTGCCATTTGATCGGTCATGTCTACACCAAATTGATTTTATTGTAATATGAAACAGTTTCAGGTAAACGTTTATCATTGTTTTCTACTTTAACGAATTTATGTTTAGAACTAAGTAAAAGTACTTTTTTTGTTGGCTTACTTTGTTGGTACTCTGTTGTAAAAATTTTCGATGAAAATCTTTTGCTTCACAATTAGTGGAAATTCTCTTTTATTTGACCGAATACTTCCAACTAACGTAGTTTTTTTTGGCTAGGAGGTGTGTTGCTAGGGGTTTGCTTGTGAAGAAGTTGTTGTTGTTGTTGTTGTTGTTGTAACGATTATCAGTCCCCGTTGGGATGGTGAGGGTTGTCAGTGTTGTCGTCGATGTCATCTAACGGGAGGCCCAGGAAACGTGCTGTTTCGACGGAGTCGGACCAAAGGGAATCTAACACCCCTAGATGGGTGGGGTTGGTTGGGCATGCAAAGAGGTGGTCAGTGTCATGCGGAGACTCATTGCATGGTCACTGTTCTTCCGCAACACGTAAATGGCTCAATGAGTTTGAGTACAACCTATTCAGAGAGTGGTACTGAAGAGGGCCTATATTCATCTTTTCCAAGATATGGRAGTGCATTTATGACGTATTTACTATCGACGTCCGATGGTAACCAAAATTTGATTCCAAATTTATCCGGCTTGTTAGGAAATAGCTGTTCGTTTATATTAGGTTGTCAAAAAAGTCATGGGTATTTTTTATTGAATTTTCAATTGTTCATAAATTTTTTTTTGATGACTCATGTCCAGCTCTTGACCGATGCTACGGCTGCTACTATGTCGGTCTCTTTCGACCAATTCAGCGATTTATCGCAATTTTCGATGACAGGCCTTCCGGAGCGTGACGCCTCTTCGACCACCTTTATACCAGAACGAAAACGTTGAAACCATCGTTGTGCGGTGGAAATGGAAACTGTATCGGGTCCATAAGATGCAGTTTTGCCTTTGTCGTAGTAATACTGTAAAATATGCCGTATTTTCTCTTTATTTTGCTCCATGTTTGCGACGSTATAACTCACGAACGACTTAAAAGAAATGACAATCAGTCAAACACGTGTTAACGCGTGAAATGAGCTTTCCAAAAAGGAACCGATGACCCGATGCGACGAATGAAACGAGAACTACGCGCTCTCAGCGCCAACTAGCGAAAATACCGCAAGACTTTTGACAACCCATTATTTTCACCCGGTTTGTAACCGTTTTGGCTGTTCTCAATGAAAATATCCCAAATCGCAGATACTATAGCGAATTTATTTGTGTTCAAACGTTGGATCCGCAGATTTTTTTTAATCAAATCGCATAAATCTAAGAATTTCGGTAAAATTATTTCTGCTCATAGTTTCAGGAAAAATTTAGGCCTCCATATGTTATTCCACAAAAAAAAAGGAAATATTCAGATTATTTGCTCCATGTGCAGCTCAAGCATATAAAATTCCAATAAATGCATCTAACTTTTTTTAGATAAACTCCAATCGGAACATAACACTCTCTTTGCATCTTCTATTGTGCATGTTCTTATATGGTTCATAATTCGGTGGTCAATTATCAATGTAAATGCAGTATTAAATTTACCTTTCATTATATGGCGTTTYGAATATCCTGTTGGGCCTACTTCTTGCCTGAAAATGTTATGAAGTGGTGTTCTCCCAGGTATGCCACCTATTAGTATTTCTTCCCAAACAGATACATCAATTGCAACATTTTKTTCATTTATTTCTACTTCACTTTCTTCCGAACTTGAGAGTAATCTCATTCTTTTTCGGCCACTACATACATTCACAATATTTTCCTCTTCATCATCAGTATCTGTAGAATCAAACTCATTTTTATTTGCATATTGGTCGCAAATCTTCATTTTCAGAAAATTCAGCTTCACTAATTTCTGAAAACTTTTCGCCAATATTATTTATATCTTCTAAAACTTGCTTTGCTTCGAGATTTTTCTGGGATGATCTGTATTACTATAGCTATCAAAATAAAATATATGCTAGGTACTTAATAAGACTTTAAGTTTTTGCCACTTTTTCATACACTAAAATGCTATTTCCAATCTAAAGTTTGATATTTTCTTGAAATTATTCTGAGCTATTTTCGTTGAACTACTTTACACAACCGCCTTTTAAAGAATGTGCAACTTACTGACTACAAATATGACTCGATAATCTCATAAAACAAAAAAAAACAAACAGAAAAAAAAAAAAAAAAAAAAAAAAAAAAAAAAAAAAAAAAAAAAAAAAAAAAAAAAAAAACAATTTTTTTTGTATAACTGGTTTAAAAAGGTTTTTTTTTTGTATTTTTTTAAAGCTTTTAGGACTTAATTATTTGGCTGTACAATTTGACGAAATGCGTATTCGATTGAAAAGCCCTTTTCATGTTAAAACAAAGCTTCAGTCCGTCCGTCCGTCTGTATATATACGAACTAGTCCCTCAGTTTTTAAGTTATCCTTTTGAAATTTTGCAAACGTCATTTTCCCTTCAAGAAGCTGCTCATTTGTCGAAGCGGCCAATATCGGACCACTATAACATATATGTATCTTCACCAAATTTGGTATAGATTATTTTCTAGGGCAACAATGTAATAACGGAAGAAATTGTTCGGTTAACTGTAGCATATAGCTACCGTACAAACTGAGCGTTCGGAATCAAGTTCTTGTATGGAAGACTTTGACATTTGACAATTTATCTTCACCAAATTTGGTGCAGATTATTTTCTAGGGCAACAAGGTAATCTCCGAARAAATTGTTCAGATCGGTTAACTATAGCATACAGCTACCATACAAACTGAGCGATCGGAGTAAAGGGCTTGTATGGCAAACTTTCGCATTTGACGTGGTATTTTTACGAAATTTCACATGGATTACTGCTTACGGTAATTATATAATATTCGAAAAAAAATTTTAAGATAAAATACAATAGTTGAAGAAATTTTTAAGGTCAGATAACAAAACCTGCCATACAAACAGAAAAATCAAAATCAAGTTCGTATATGGGCAACTTTGGCTAAATATCATTACAAGATTTGACATGAATTACTTTTTTCATTAAACAGCAAATCAGTTTTATCCGCAATGTAATACAGTTTGTAGGTGTAATGGACCTTATTAATATTCTACATTATTTTTTCTATATTGTAATCAGAATTATCCACTATACAAATAATATATTCTAAACAATTGGTTATTATTATAACATAAGAATAAGGATAATTTTTTTTTTAATTTGCCATAAAATAATTAAATTTCAAGTTTTTCTAGACGCATATTTTATCATATATTAATAATAATAGAGCATTAATTTTTTAAACATAAGTATCATGTTTTAAAACTTCATGTTTAGGAATAAAACAAAACCTGGGTACTAACGTAGATAGGAACTAAACATACAAGTAGTTCGATGGGTGGGTAGAAAGTAAAACTGAATTCTTAAAAAAAGGTGCAAGGCCTCTTTTGTAATTAATGCCTTAGTATTTTCACTAAAATTGTTTGTTGAATACAGTATTCAGGGAAATTTTACAGAACAGACAATTATATCATAAAATTTTTTTATAGAAGATTTTTTTTGACAAGAATATATATGGCACATAAGATAAGTAGCAGAAATATGATTAAAAAATTAGTCATATAATAAATAAATCCCTAATTTTTCCAGATATGAATGATTGAAATTTTAGGCATATTTATTCAACCCTAATAAACTGGTGGGTAGGCAGAAGGTAATTTTGTAAACATTATTGTCCTGTATGAAAACCCTACAAAACAAAATGGAGGTAGAAAACAAAGTTGGGAGGTTAGGTAAAGTGTAACTGGAGGAAGGACTTTACATATAAGGTACTAAAAAATTTTATAAATAGAATGTAAACTCAACGGATTACTTCAGTTTACGCCTASAGCTTAAACTTAGAACAACACMAGCGACTATCMAATTTATYGAAAAAATCCTTTATAAAAAAACATTATTTTTTTTTTATATATTTTTATTTATTTATTATTAATCTTTTTGTATATTTTTTATTGGTATAAATATTTTATATTAATTTATAAAATGCCAAGAGTATCTAGGCAGTCGCAGGAACAAAGACGTCGCAATGCTTTGAATCGAAGCCGACAACAATATAGCTATAATTTGGAAATAAATCGAATGAGGAACGCCGTCTATACTGCACAATTACGCAGTTCAAATTTGGAGTTCCGTTATGCAGAGAGAATTCGGGACAGATCTGCACGTTCCACATCCTGCAGAGGAGTAGGAACGCAACACCGCGGAACATTTAAGTAGGCGTTTAAATCCGGAGTATAGAGCAGAGGAGCAGGAACGCAACACTGCGGAACATTTAAATAGGCGTTTAAATCCGGAGTATAGAGCAGAGGAGCAGGAACGCAACACCGCGGAACATTTAAATAGGCGTTTAAATCCGGAGTATAGAGCAGAGGAGCAGAGGAGCAGGAACGCAACACCGCGGAACATATAAATAGTATGATGCCAGAATCCAATAAACAGAGAAGAAGAAACACAACGAGATGCATTCGTGAACAAATTTTAAATACTTCTCAAAGAAGAGTGACACGCCAGCAAACCAGCCAACAACTTGCAAACGAGCAGGAATCAACGTTGGAAAGAGTTCGATTGCATAGGTCGGATCCCGCAAATCGTCAGTTGGAGAGCGAAAGGCAAGCCAGGAGGAATATCAGAGTCGTGAACTTTCTCCTGATGCACTGCTAGAAGAACAAGCACGTCAACGTCGAGCTGTCAACATCTTTGATACCCTTGACGCATTGTTAATAAAAAAGGGCCTACTGAAATGTGCGTGTGTTGTGGGGCACTTGGTTCCCTCACCAAATATAAATGTTAGAAAAACATCCGACCTCATTAAAGTTCACGCATTTGGAAGATGCTACAGAAGTTTTTTTACTTGTCATCGAAGTTTCCACCTTCGGACCAAAAATATAATTTTTGTAGCACCTGCTATCGGATCGTCAAACAAGGTAAAATACCAAATATCTRCCTCTCAGAAGGATTAGAGTTTCCAGATATTCCGGAATGTCTTCAAGACTTAACGTGTCTGGATGAAAGGCTAATATCCCCGAGTATTCCATTTATGCGCATC
>NW_017537272.1:87004-106286 GCF_001853355.1 Bactrocera latifrons | reverse complement strand
CAAGCCATCAGAAACACAGGGAATGCCTCATACATTGCAGCTCAAAACATCGATAAAATATATGGTAACAGTCAACATAAGCACAAGTGATGGATTAGTAAATGGTGCTACAGGGGAACTAATGCAGGTGGATACCGAATCGTCTGGATCTGAAAGCATAGTGGTGCGACTAAGGATGAAATTCGCAGAACCAAGAGTTGGAAGCTTTGTGCGTTCCAAGCAGCCGCATAGTCGCAATGCAGATGGGACACCAATCATGAGCGTGGTCCGATCCTTCCAATACAAGCGAAATGAAGAAATAACTAAAGAACGTAGACAGTTCCCTGTCACTCCAGCTGAAGCCATCACGATACGCAAAAGCCAAGGTGGAACGTACGCTCAAGTTGCGGTTCATCTAGATTGTAGAATTATCAGATCAGCTTTATATGTAGGATGTAGCAGAGCCACAAATGCTAATGGATTATATATAATGGAACAACGCCTAGATATTTATTACCAAAATGTAAAGAGTCTAAATAAGCATATTGCGGATATCAGATCAGATAAACTGATTTGTTCTGCTGATATTCTGTGCTTTGCTGAGACTTGGACTTTATCTCAAGAAGAATTTCCAATAGAGGGCTATAATCCTATTGCACGCCTTGATGGAGAAACTAGGTCATCCCCACGACGCCCGGCCAACGGCCTTATAATATACTCAAAACAAGATCGGTGCCCAGATCTATCAGAAGGATCATTATCAAGGAACATCACAGGTTCAGCAAACGTTTACCAACTGTTAATCGTAAACAATTCCACAGTTTCTTTATTACTTGTGTACAGGAACCCCACGTACAGACTGCCACAATTTAGAGAGCAAGTGGTGAATAATATCCGTCAGATAAATGAGCAGTTTAATGGACCATCAGTAGCTCTTGGAGACTTTAACATATGTCGCCTCACAGCAATTGTCGCTTTAGAGGCTCGATTACAACAGTTTGGTTTTCAATCTGCATGGAACAACGCCGCCACAACAAAACAGCAAACAGCAATAGATTGGGTATGGACAAACATGGATCCAGCAATGACCTCATGTATCACATATCAAACACCATATAGTGATCATGACTGAATATTTTTAAGTTTTAGAAAATAGATATGTTATATACATACGTAGATATACATACTATACGTTAGATTCAATATTATTATAAGTTAGTATGATAATATTAGGTGTAAGGCATAGTGTAATGTAATTTATAAATAAATATATATTATATTTGCTCTGTGTTTTTATAAAGCAAACTGTAAATATATATAGATGATAAATATGTACTAATATAGAAATATTATAATTTTTTCCCATTAAGTTTATGTTAGTAATAAATAAAATTTTAAACAACTATAAACGACTAAAAGATCTATTTTCTTTATTAAATAACCTTAATGTTTCTAGCAAACAACCCGGCTAAAAAGAATTAGTAAAATGTTACCCTTTGAATGAAAACCACTGGCCAGTTACGTCTTTAGATTTGCCTAAACCTATAGTTACTAAAAGAAATGCACATGTGAAGGGTATACTAGCTTCGGTACAGCCGAAGTTAACGTTTTTTCTTGTTTATGTTAGATATAGGCATATACTACATATGTCTTATCATATTTGCCATTAACTAATACAATATAATTATGTCATATACATCTCTAATTTAATTATTCATTACAATATTTATATTTATGTTCGAGATTAAAATTAACGAAACAATTAACAATCYCTATATTCATCGTATTAATGATATTTTTTAATACTAATCGAAACATTCTCGATTAATTATATTGAGATATTTTGCACTAATACCTTACATAYGATACAAACTCAGCGAAAGAGACGAAATTTAGTATACCCAATAATTAAATAGAGGAGAAGCCAACCAGAGGGCGAAAAGGATTCTATTAAGAGACTTATAGATCAACCCTCAGCTAAATCACATATGGGATACAAGTTAACTCACAATACGATTTTTACCATTTGTTTGATGGAAGGTGCTACACTTTGTTTAAAATTTTTTCCAATATCTTTATTTAGGTAATAGCAGCCCGCACGGGTATTAAAGAATCATTTTAAAAGTTATGATTTTTTTCACATTCTCCCACACATACTTTCTCGCTTTTGCGTGGGGTCATTAAAACTTAGTAAAACAAAAAAAAAAAATCGAAAATGAAAGCATTTTTGTATTATTATTATTTTTCTTAATCTTTATAAAAAGGTCTTTACTATATATTTTACTTTCTCTCCTCCTGAAAAATAATTTATTGAGTCAGAGCCTCACTGTAAACCATTACATCGAGTTTATTTTGTTCACTTTAAATTATCAGGAGAGTTACGATATGATCGTTTTGTTTAAATTAACATATATTGTTGTTATTCAGTACGGTTTGTAGTTTGTTAATTAAATAAATTTTTAGCATTGGAGCTATGTTTGACCGTAATGATAGATGATCTTCGTCTGAAAGAAAATAGATTTGCAAGAATTGTGGACTTTGGCCTGAAGATGGTAAAAGGCTACGTATTATATTATACACTTGTACCTCTGTTTTAAAAATAGGCATACAATTTTCTTCCCTTATTTCTTTGAATAAGGTTACTGTACCTACGTATGTTGTTTAAAAATGTACAGAATGTGTGTGATTAAAAATTTTTGACAGGCTAAGGCGGCTCCTATATATTGGGGAGATTGACTTTTTCAGAAGCACAGCCCATACCATTCGGTTCATCAGCCCATTTTTCGCCAGAACAGTTAGAACAGATCCTATTTGTGGCTCCGAGTTATAATGGAAGCTGTTGAGCATAATCAATATATGGGTCGTTTCTGAAAGTCAATCTGTTAATATTAGCTAAAACTTGATTAAGACCTCTTGTAGTTGTCTTATCTCTGATCATGAAGGCGTTGGAGACGCTCAGAGCTCGGCTCCCTAGTGAGAGCTTGTATTTTTTCTAATATTTTGTTCTTCATGCCGCTGCATACGCTCCGTACTCGACTCTCGAGCGCGTATTTGGGAGGTTCTGAAAATTTGTTCAGTAAGCCGCTGCGATCGTTCGATACTCGACTCCCGCGCGGGTACTTTAGAAGTCCTTAAGTTTTATTAAGCAAGCCTCTTCGAGCGCTCGATACGCGACACTCCGACGATTTTCAGTTTCTGATGAAGATTCTCTATCACGGCGTGTTTTTGATCCTGCCAACTATTTCCAGAAAGGTGAGATGTAGATCTTTTGGACATTTTAAAATGAAAAAAGGCAAACTAAAAAAAATTTTTTGCTTAAAGCTATAAAAATATAACTGAAAAATTATAATAACTACTTGAGTCACAAAGCTGTGTGGATGGTTAAAGGTTACAATATTATTATTGACTGAAAAATTAAAAAAAAAGAATTATTTAAAAAAAAAAAACTTTTAGTTTCGTTTGATTTACCTGCTATAATAAATAAATAAATAAAAATATTCTAACAAAATTGATTTGATTCCGCACCAACTGCGCGATTGATTTTTTATAGCGGTGGCATTTATACATGTACCAGTACCACCATCTTGTATCTTGTATGTTTGTTTACAGTTAATATCTTAATGAGAATTGTTGGCATATGTGAATATATTTTTTACTGAAATTAGTACCCTCAAATAGATCATTATGATATGGAAATTATGCAGTACTTCGAATAAATAATAATAACCTACACTTTTTTCACGGTTCAAGAGCTCGAACCTGCTCGGCMTCATTTTGAAAATGAAATAGCAAGATATCAAACCCCCATAAAAATTTCCAACTACAATAGCAATCGATTTGGCAGCTAGTATGCTGTGAACTTTTGCTTGTGGAGTTACCCCGTTATGGTACCGCCTATTTTAGCAGCTTGAGCGGCGAACATGCGCCGACCATGCGACATTTTTCAAATAACCTATAGTTTCAAACTTGGGTTATCTTTCGAATTTAATGTCAAATTGAACATTTATTATTACAAAACTAAAATAGTTAGACATCTGTTTTCGCGAGATTTTTGGTRGATAATTATATAGTCTGCAATGTGTTAGTCAATAGTTTTCGCAGCGTATGCGATTTAAAAARGTTTTTTGATCATTTTTTCACACCTCGGGTTACAGTATTGGAGTTTTAGTATGGATCCCTAACTTTTTTGAAAATCTAGTATAGCCTATGTTAACCACAGACAGTGTAGCTTCCCGACAATGAAATAATTTTTCAATTCCTTGAAGTACTTTCGGCGCCTATTTAATGCAAACAAACAAATCTTTCCTCTCCTATATTTTTTAGAGATTATTGTATTTACACCATGTAAATTACTACTCCGTAGCAAGGAAATTTATAGAATTATTGCCGAAACCGATAGTTCACTTCGACGGGAGTCCTAGCAGAGCCAAAGCAGAACAATGAAAAAGTATGTGCACTGCTCTGCTCGGAATTTTGTCAAGTGAAAAACTATAGCAGTAGCAATTGTCAAAAATAAAGTGCTGTTCTCCGCTTAGCCGTAGCGGTAGCAAAGAATTTAGAGCAATATGAGAGCAGAGCTAATTAAAATTTTGATGTGCTCCGGCTTTCGCATGTCTTTGATTTTTTTTTTGTGGCTATTTTCTGTCATAATTTTTGTTTCTGAATAAAAAATTATTATTATTATTAAATTTTTTGTTTGATGATTCTACCGGCTCACAAACCACACCACACCGTTGTTTTTTTTTAGATGAAAGGGTAGCTCTTGAATCTCTCCAGATCGAAAACGTCGGATCTTCTTTTCAAGAGTCTATAGAGCGAAGCGATGTCGCTTGGGAAGATCGAGCGGCTTCAGTTCTTGCACAAGGTGTGTTTTGTACGCTTTCAATTTAAGATGTCAATGTAAAATGCGCCAAGTCGTTCCATACGTCCGAGTTACTGTGAATCGACTCTCCACTATCTTCATGTACACTCTTAGCTACGGTTGCTATATTATGTTTACTGCGTGCTGGACGCGATCCGTTCGGTCGATTATTATGCAATAGTTAATCCTGGGTCTCAAGAAGGGTGATGGTGTTGCGTATATGTTCTGTAGACCTATTACGTTGACCGTTCAGTCGTAAGTTTTTCCATGATGAAATGCCAAACAATATTGAACAAAAAACCATAAAAGCTTGACAGGAGTCACGCGTGATTTGTCAAAAAAATGCGTTTGGAAGAAATACCTCTACTTAGATCACTCGCTAGTACATAAGAGAAATTATTAAACAAAGTTAAGATTTAATTGAAACAAAAAATCCATGAAGGTTATTATAATATTAGAGGCTGCTTTTAGGTTTTTATTGAAACTCTCAGCAACCTGTGAAGTGAAGCTTGCATGGAAGTGTCGTTTTCCTGTAGCATTTAACGCAGTGATTAATTTTTATTGCCCAGAAAATTCACGCAGGGTCTTGCACTTGGAATTTTCCCAAAATGTAACCCACGACTCACTTTTGTACATCTTTTAAAAGCCAGACAATTCGCTGTTGTTAAGGGTTTTAAGGTGTTTTTTTGCTACTCCTACTAGGAGGGGAAGAAAATGACAGAGTGTAAACCAAGAGAATATGAGTTAACCTATCGATAAAATCAGTAATCTGTATAACATAAAAAAACATAACTCCTTTTAATCAAATTAGTGTGTATTATTTTTTCTTATTTTAACATCACTTAACTGAATTACTTAAATACAGGTGTTCACATTATAAAACTTTTTCATAGCGAAGAAAGAAACAACCTAAGCACTTTCTTCGTCGCGTCGAAAGTATCCCTCCCAAGCGCACTTACTATTACTAGCCTCCAGGTATTCCGGAATGAACTTCCACAAGATTTTGCACATCTCTCCTCAAACCATCTAGACCTGGCAACTGTTTAGATATAACCAGGCCAAACGCGTAATCCAACTCCCCATCATCTAATGGAGGAACAGGTATGTCTTGTGCTTGAGGTGTCTAGCTCCGACCTGGGAAATAACGAACTTAGCATATCCTCCCTCTTACGACCCTGGCAGATCCTATAGACCTGACACGCTCTTCTTTAATTTTAAGTAACAAATTTTTGTATTCCCTCTTCGCATAACCAAACCAATATTTAAGCTGGGACAGCCTGTTTGAATTGGGTCGTCAGGCGTGTTGAAACTTACGTTTTACGCGTCCAACACCTAATTTTCCTAAACATGAAAATTTCACACATACTAAGAGCCCTATTATTTACTCCCCAAACTACTTCATAAAAACGAGAAAATTACTCATGCTCTCCTAGCAGTATAAGACACGTCACCAGAGTTCTAGACGTGCGTACGCTCCGAGGTTCTAACATCGACTCGGACCACTATCTTGTTTTGCAGTCAAGGTTCGCACTCGCCTCTCTGCAACAAAAAGCGCACGTCAGCAAACACAAGGAAGGTTCGACGTCGAGAAACTGCAATCACAACAGACAGCTGAACGATTTCCTACTCAGCTTGCACTCCTGCTCTCTGAGAGCACTCATCATCAACTCGGTATAAGGGATATATCCGGCGGAATTTCAAACTACATATGCACAGCTGCTACCGAAACCATTGGTTTTCCGAAAGTGCAAAAGAACAGCTGTTATGACGAGTGCCAGGAGAAGGCAAGCCCGATTCGCCAATCGATGACGATGAAGCAGACGTTCCATTGCCCGACCATGGAGAAGTTCGAATAGCAATTAACTGCCTGAAGGACAACAAAGCAGCGGGGCCTGTTAATTGCCGGCCGAGCTATTCAAACACGGTGGCGAAGAACTGATAAGGAGTATGCATCAGCTTCTTTGTAAAATATGGTCGGACGAAAGCATGCCCAAAGATTGGAATTTAAGTGTGCTATGCTCAATCTTCAGAAAAGGAGACCAACAATCTGCGCCAACTACCGTGGGATAAGCCTCCTCAATATCGCATATAAGGTTTTATCGAGCGTATTGTGTGAAAGATTAAAGCCCACCGTCAACAAACTGATTGGACCTTATCAGTGTGGCTTTAGACCTGGCAAATCAACAACTGACCAGATATTCACCATGTGACAAATCCTGAAAAAGAGCCGTGAAAGGAGAATAGACACATACTTTTATGCAGCGACATCTGAATTTGGTGTACCCGCAAAACTAATACGGCTGTGTAAACTGACGTTGAGGAACACCAAAAGCTCCGTCAGGATTGGGAAGGACCTCTACGAGCCAAACGAGGTTTCAGACAAGCCGACTCCCTATCGTGCGACTTCTTCAACCTGCTGAGAAAATAGTTCGAGCTGCAAAACTTAATCGAGCAGGTACAATCTTTATGAGAGTGTACAGCTGTTGGCGTATGCCGATGATATTGATATCATAGGCGTCAACACCCGATGTTCTGCTTTCTCCAGACTGGAAACAAAACAAATGGGTCTGGCAGTGAACGAGGGCAAGACAAAATATCTCCTGTCATCAAACAAACAGTCGTCGCAATCGCGACTTGACGCACACTTCACTGTTGACAGTCATAACTTTCAAATCGTAGATAATTTCGTCCATATTGGAATTAGCATAAACACCAACAACAATGTCAGCCTGGAAATCCAACGCAGCATAACTCTTGCGAACAGGTGCTATTTCGGACTGAGTAGGCAATTGAGAAGCAAAGTCCTCTCTCGACGAACAAAAACCAAACTCTATAAGTCACTCATAATTCTTGTCTTGCTATATGGTGCAGAGGCTTGGACGATGATAACAACTGATGAGTCGACGTTTCGAGTTTTCGAGAGAAAAGTTTTGCGAAAGATTTATGGTCCTTTACGACGACATTAAAAGACAACGGCTACCCTTGAGTTAGGTCAGGTTGTCCGTTTGGTTAAAACACTCCAGCTCTGAAAGTATTCGACGCTGTACCCGCCGGGGGAAGCAGAGGAAGAGGAAGACCTCCACTCCGTTGGAAGTACCAGGTGGAGAAGGACCTGACTTCGCTTGGAATATCCAATTGGCGCCACGTAGCGGAAAGAAGAAACGACTGGCGCGCTGTTGTTATCTYGGCTATAATCGTGTAAGCGGTGTCTACACCAATTAAGAAGAAGGTTCTTGACATTTCAGAAGTTAGATATAAAATCCTTGAATTATACGAATTTGTGGATAATAATTTTACAAACGATTAAAGCGCCGACGTAACTGGCGAACGAACGAAGAAGAGGTGGATACATTTTTTCTAACGGCAGTGAGAAATTATCAGAATCAATGTGTACTGGAAACATTTCAATACTAAACGAGAAAGCGCCAAGTTCTACAACTGTTCCGGCCAATGTAAATAGCTGCAATACCAGGCGGCAATGGGTAAGACACCACAACATGGAATTAGTAATACAGCGATGACAATAGGGTTACCACCTTTGGGAATTACGACTCAACGTGAATGGAAGCGAAGTACAGTCCACGAAATCATTCAATTGTTATCTGATTTTGACCCATTGCAAGGAATGTTAACTGCGGAGCAATTTATAGAAAAGGTAACGCAACTACAACAGGCATATAGTTGGTGTGAGCAAGAAGTTTTGTTAGCAGCTCAGTCTAAGCTAAAAGGCGTCGCCAAAGAATGACTTGACGCACAAAATGTGTACTAGCGTTAGTCTGTTTTCTTAGAAGTATTCCAACATGATTTCCAATTTACAATGAGCGCAGCAGAGGTGCACACGGAAATGTTGAAGCGCAAACGACGGGTAAATGAGACATTAACGCAATATTATTTTGCAATGTTGTGCAATGTGCAATGGTGCATAGTGGCAGGCGAGGTATGATTGACGAAGCGTCAAATGCGTACATTACTGGAGAGTTTAACGATAGTAATTTAACCGAACTCTTATGGCAATGAGTATAGCAACGTGCAATGATTTGTTGCGGTCACTTGAGGGCTTGTCAAATTTGCTATCGTCACCAAAGAATATAGAGAGTCATACGAATTTCAAAGATTATTCTGCACAAAAAACGAATACGGGCAAGTATTTGCTTAAATGTTACAATTGCGTAAAACTAGGTGCAGTAAATGCAACTATATGGGTCACAATGCACATTCCTGTCGTTCCAATAAGCCAACAATTGCTAAAGTTTTAAGTGAGAATGTATATCCACCACTAATGTCAAACGTGGAATTAAACGGTCAGCAATACTTAGCTTTTATTGACACGAGCAGTGATACGTCGGTCATAACGGAGTCAAAAGTTCCAGCCAATGTTTTAAGAAGGCTTGCATTAAGAAGTTTGAAGGTTTTGGGTGTGCAACAGTTTATAGCAGAGCAGATATCGATGTCGAATTACAAATAGATGGATGTAAAATAAATACGATGTTGCAAGTAGTACTTGAAGAATTTAAGCCATACGATATGTTTATTGGACGAGAAGATTTATGCCACAAAGATTGTACCTTAGTTATTCAATCGGGCAGCATGCAAGTACTGAGGAAAATCGCGGAAAATTACGAAATTGACAAAACATTGGATGTTGACGAGCTAGATGATGTATGTAAGTTATTGCAAAATTTCGACGATTGTTTCGCATAAGATATGGCAAAGCTGGGACGATGTAAGACTACATGTATGGAAATTCAGGTGAACACCGAGAAGCCAGTTGTAGGTAGACAATATCAAGTGCCTTTTATACAATGACCAGTATAGGCAACGCTTATTAACGAATTGTTGTTGTTAGCAGCTCCAGCTGTAATTGTAAAGCAGGCGAATGGAGATGACAGAATGTTTGCAGTTTCCAATGCCAATTGTAGAGGCGCAATTGTCAAAACTTGGAGCAAACACATTTTTCACGACTTTTCATATGACGGCGGCATACTACAAGATTCCATTGCATGAGGACAATTTAATGTCATTTGGATTACGAAATGCTCCAATGGTTTTCCAAGAAATGACAATTCAACTTATACGAGGTTTACGAAATAGAAACAAGATTATAAGCTACGTTGTTGAACCAATTATTGCAACCAAAACGGTTAGAGAAGGGGTAAAGGTGGTAGCCGATTTTTTGGATATAGTACGGGGCTTAACAAATATACGAAACTTTTCCACATCCGACCAAAGCTAGTGAAGTAAGACGATTCTTGACAAGATTCTACAGAAAATTCTTCCCAGACTACGGGCGCACGGCAAATTAAAGATTATTTAAATGGACAGACGAGCATGCAATGGCGTTCGAAAAATTGAAACGAGCGCTTCCTAATCAACCAGTACTAGTTTCATACGATTGAACGAAATTTGTGAAGTGCACACTGATGCCAGTTCCATAGGGTTATCAGGGATTATGCTTCAACTAGAAGGTGACAATTGGAAGCCAGTTCACTACTACAGCAGACGATGTAATGCAGCCGAAGCAAATTATCCTTCACAAGAACTAGAAGTTTTAGCCATTGTCGAGACGCTTGAACTACATACTACATGTTTATCTATTGGGTTCTCCATTTATTGTACGAAYGGATTGTAATGCGTTGGCAACGACTAAAGCTTCTGCACCACTTAGACCACACATTACCAGATGGTGTTTGACTGTGAATGTAAACATCGATCGGGTTCGAAAATTCAACATGCCGACACTCTTAGTCGAGGGCCAGTTGAGACCACGACTAGTTTAAACATCATAGCAGACAAAGTATTGTAACAACATAAGTAACGGGAGAATAACTACCGATGAAGCTGCGATTAAACAAATGAAAACTGATTATAGATGCACAACAACCGATTATTCCGTACGGTAGTAGATCAGTTGAGGCTAGCAGTTGTAAAAGTGGTAAGATGGCGAGTCGTTAAGTCATGTCACGACGACGCAGGACATTTTTCTATATATACTATATATACAAGCATGCGATGAATGTTGTTTAAACAAAGTTAAAGGAGGAAAAGGTGGAAGCCAAATGCCCTTAAGCGACATTTTGCCGATCCCACTTAGGTATATCTTTATGGACCATGTGGGACGATTTCAACGCAGCAAGTCAGGGGTTTCATACGTATTTGTAATTGTTTGTGGTTTTAGTAAGTATGTAATATTAAAAGCTGTTCGTAATACTAAAACCGGACCAGTATTGAAAACACTTGAAGACTTGAAGGCAACCACAAAAAATAACGTCTGATCGAGGTACAGCATTCACTTCTAAATAATTTCAGGAGTACATCGATAAGCATGGTATTCAATATAATAAAATTGCTGTACGAACGAGTAAATAGTACTGTCCTCAATGCTTAATGCGTCCAGAACATGGGACAATGACCTTTTAAACATCCAATGGTGTATAAATTCTCAACGTAATGTGGTCACCAAATTTACACCATATGAACTCGTGTTTCATTTTAATCCCAGAGACGTAACTTACAACAGGATGATACAAGCATTACACGATGAGGATAGAGGTAACGTAGAATGTCGATAACATTAAACGAGAGAAGCAGCGAACAACATCATGGAGGAGAGGACTAAATGGAAAAACCGTTACGACAAACGACATCGGGCACCACTAAAATACGATATCGATACGATTCAACGCATACACAAGACATTATTGTAACACTTGTAGTGTAGATCATATGATACCATGGTGTACATTGAGCCCTGGGTTAGATGGCGTCGATGAAGACGAAGAATTTTCCTTGCAGGACAAAATGTAAGGAGAGGTCGAGCTGTCACTGACAGTTTAATCGAGTGAAGGGCATTTGTTAACAAGCATTCGAGCGAGCAATTGGAGTAGTTGTTAGCAGGAGCTCGAAAATAAATTTAATTTTCTTTTGAATAAACATTATTAAACGAATAATAATTTAAAATAAAGAGATTGTGCATTCTGTTAAGGCTTTTAGCCTCACCACCTCACATCACTCATTCGCTTAATTCCTCGCCTAGACTGTGGCTTTGGTATCCGAAGGAATGCCGGGATACTTTACTAAACATCGAAGACGAGGTATCTGTTCCAGCCCTAGAATTAATTGTCTACTACTCGCAAATAAAACCACTAGATGTAGCACCTACCTGCCTCCAATAGAGCGAGCATCAGTTAGTCCGTACCTTCCAGGACGACATTGATGCTACCATGAGAGTCCACTTTCCAGTGACAACTGACCATCCTCTAACCTCGAACCATTCCCCCTCGTAGCGATCGTATTGCTAGCGCCCGCTTTCTTCGTGCCCGTTAGATTAGGAAATTGCCGTCATAACTTTTAATTTGGTATGAAAATGTATGCACACATTTTTGAAGCTGTTTTCTACTTTCGTCAGCTTTGCGCTCGGTTCGGTTTTGAGCGACCACTTTGCAACACCCTTAGGATCTCAGGAGACAAAGCGTAATAAATACACACTGATTTTTTTTCATTGTGTTATAAAATAAAAAAAAAAAAACATTTGTCTTAAAATAGTCAAACTTCAACCGTTAATATCTTTAAGCGTTTACGAAAATGTCGCGACAGACATATTCAAAGAGTATTAAATTACTTACAAAATGTACAAAATAGTTTCAAGTAGTTGGAAGCGAGGTAGTATGAATTTCTATGTGATAATAAGAAAAAATAGAAAACTAAGTGAAATAATAGTATCAGCTTTAAATAAGAACAACCAATAGTAATTACTCATTTTTTTTCAAGTATTTAAGATGGAACCTCCAAGAGACAAATGGAACTTCGTTTTGTTAATTTTCGTAGTACATGGAATTGGAACTTTAATGCCGTGGAACATGTTTATAACTGCGAAAGAAGTAAGTTAATTTTGACTACTGTATAACACTGAAATAGTTTTAAACCTTATAACTTTATCCAGTACTTTGTCAACTATAAGCTGGGAAATTCAACTTATTCATCGGTATACGCTTCGAATTTTTTGCAGTATCATAACTTTGCAGCACAAATTCCTAACGTAGTATTTAATTGGTTAAACATTTTTGTTAATTTAGGGTAATTTATATCGAATACTTATTATATAGTTTTACTAGATATTTTTTACTTTTCAGGGGCGATTTAACTACCCGCATAGTTTTCAGCATTTTACTTGAATTAGCCTTATTCATACTAACAGTTATTTTAGCTATGGTGGACTCATCAGATTGGCCCGGAGTCTTTTTTTGGACAACTATGATCACAGTTGTTCTGCTAAATAGTAAGTGGCTAAGTAAATTTTAATCTCACTTATTATAATATCTTTTTTAGTGGCTGGAGGTATTTATCAAAATACTATATATGGAATGGTTGCTACACATCCGGTCAAATATACTGGTGCAGTTGTATTAGGATCTAATATATGTGGATTATTTGTTTCTATACTAAGTATAGCAAGTAATTCCATATTTTCATCAAAACGGACCGCAGCGATTTACTATTTTATCACAGCAATGGTGGTTCTACTTGCTTGTTTTGATACATTTTTTGCATTGCCGTTAAATGTAAGTTCATTAATATTTTTTTTTACTATATATTCGAGTAATATGTATTCAAATATACTTAATTAACACATTATAATTATTATATGAGTGCTGTGAGAAGCTATATGCCGATATCACTTAATTGCTACCGAACGTTGCTAACCGAATTATTTTCGCTTTATTTTAGTGATATATCGGCTAAGACTGTAGATCAAAATATTGATTTACTGATCTTTGAGATCTAACTATTTTATACTCGATAAAGTACGAATTTTAAGTAATAATCGAAAGCAGATACATAAATAAATTTAAAACTAATTTGGACTAGGAGAGGTTTAATTGAATTTCAATTATTTGTAAGCTCCAAATGTTTTATACTTGAATAAATACCAAGTTTCACCAAATCTTCCCTTAATTTTGCTAAGTTCTGATGGGTGGTAAACTAATTTGCGCATCTGCTATAACAATTTTCATAGAATGCTAGGGAATCATTTAGTGGAGGTATATCGTGATTCTCATACAAGTTAAAAAGTCTTACAAATCGTTTAAATGCATTTAGACAAAATTCCAAATTTAAAGTTTTCGAAGATATTAATTTGTCATTAGCAGATTTAATATAAATACAGAAAAGTTTGAGAGAGCAAGTTTATAAAAATAAATACAAAATTACATACATACATACATACTTATACAATTACTTGCCACGCTAATATATATGTCCCATAAAAAAAAAAAACAAAATTTCAATATAATATGTGCATAAGGTGCAACGTAATATCTTAACTTATCGACAGAAAACATAATTGGCATACATACATATGTACGTATGTACTTTATTAAATAAACATACATATGCTTGCACCAGTGCACATACAAAACACCAATTTCCAATTCCGTTTTCGTTTTCTCCTCTAAGAAAACCGTATGATTATGGGGTATAAAATCATATTGGATACTACATTTTAAATTATTAAATTATAACTCATTCAAATATATAAGGGAACTGTGGGACGGCAGGAAAACGCGTTTAAAGATTGAAGTCACTGAGTTCCGTAATAATTTGAATGTGATAGAATGTTTATTACACTGTATACTATCCGATAATGCAACAAACAAAATTGATTTTTCGAAAATTTCACGCAGTCTGGGGCGGTTGTATCCCTTAACTAGGACCAAGTGGTCGCACTTATTATAAACTTACAAGAGTTTTTTTTTTTTGTTATTTTTTTCTGTTTTATGAATGAAGCGAGTTTGCCTATTGAAAGTGAGCTTGCGTTCATGAACAGATGTGAAAATGGGTTTTGTTTTAATGAATACCACTGTATAACTTTTATTTATAGAATAAAAAACTACCGGCACTCACCTTTTGGCGAATTCGAACGAAAAATTATAAATTAAAAGTGTAGGCGGTTAACTAACGTGCCCAGTCGAGAACAAAAGAGACTGGGCGGCGTCCGTCAGTCCCTTTTGTTAATCTTGTTTGGTGTAATCATGTGTGTTGAATTAGTAATGRKKTGCRCGTGATGTGGAAGGTATGATGTGTGTGGTGATGCGGTGTACATGATGACGATGTCCTGTTTCTGACGGTATGCACGATTCATCCTGCATGCGCATGTGCCGCCATTGTTACCAGGTGCGGAACCTGCGGGATAGGACGCCTAAGTACTAAACCCTAACTCCGTCTCCTCTAGCTATTTATTTTTCCTTGCGGGACCGGCGCTAGGCATTTCTTCACAAGGATCACCTATCTATTGCTCTTTCTTTGCCATTCTTTCCGTCTAAGTTCTATTAGGGCCGCCGCGCTCCATTCTCTAACAAAGTTCCACACCTGCTGGAAACATAGTAAATGTGGTACAATGTTTTCAGGGGTTAGCCGCTCTGAAAGTAGTTTTTCTAGTTCCTCTCGTTCATCTTTATAACGGGGGCACAAAAAGAAAATGTGCCACCCGTTTTCATTCCCGTTTCCACAAAAAGAGCACTCAAACCCATCGTCATGCGTTCGTGTCTTCTCTCTACCCATATTTGCACGTTTCGGATCAACGTGTGTGTCCATCTGCCTTTTGTTGTTTTGTGCCATCGTTTTTGCCACTCATTAAGGCTGGTTTGTCTTTATTGCTATTTTTCTTGATTATTTAGTCGTCTGCCCGCGTTTTTCGCTTTATCATACATTCTCTTCCATTGGCATAATATTTGGAGACATGATACCTGTAATAATTCCAGACACTTCGTGTGACACAGTCCGGAATGCGCACACTATCCTGATTGCACTTAACCGAACTTTCGCCGCATTCGCATACGTTTTGTACAGCAATGCTGGTCTCCAGGTGGAGGCGGCGTACATTAGAACTGATTGGCTAACTTGTGCCAAAAGACCGCATCTGTTCTGACCTATATGGCCATAATTCCACTTAATGCAGCCGTCACCTTTGCTGTTTCTCACATACTCTCACGATGTGGGTCTGATAATTTAGCCTCGCGTCAATGATTACACCCAGATATTTCAACGACTGTTGCGTTGGGATATTGTAACCATCAATGTTATGCGTAGTCGCCTCTAGTTTTTTCCTACTCGTTATCAGCACCGCTTCGGTTTTTGGAGTGCTAACTGGAGCTTTGCTTTCGTTAGCCATTCTTTCATTTTAATCGCCGCGTGATTGCACAAGTACTCTATCTGGCTTTCCACTACCGTTACTGCTATATCATCAGCGTACCCGATTATATGTATTTCTTTGGGCACCGCTTGTTACTATGTAGTTTTTAGGATCTTTTTCTGTGTCATATAGCAGTAATCTGTCGGAGAGGTAGCTGGATATGATCCTCAGCAAGTAGAGTGGTGTCTTCTTTTGTTTTAGGGCTTCCATGATGTGTGGCCAATAGGCCGAATTAAAGCCATTTTTARCGTCGAACGTCACTACCGCGCAGTATCGTTTGGAGCCATATAGCAACCTGGTCCTTTCAATAGCCTTGCTTGCGACCTCTGTTAACTTTTTTGTGGCGCCTATTGTTTGCCTGTGTCTTGGGAAACCATATTGGTTTTCGGCTAAGCCCGGCGGTTCTCTTTCTGGATGTTGCTCTAGCCGGACACAGATTAGACGTTCCAGTATTTTCTCCATGGTGTCCAGCATACATAGTGGTCGGTAGGAGCCTGGCTTCCCTGATGGTTTATTGGACGTTTGTATAAGCACTAGCCGCTGTTTTTTCCAGATCTTAGCGAATACTCCCTATCATAAACATCGCATATAAATTTCCGTAAACGGGGTAGGTTTATGTTTAATAGCCAGTTTTGGGGCCTTATTCGGGATGCCATCTAGGTCTGATGCTTTAGTATTTGCGAATCTCTCCGCTGCGTTTGTAGCTCCAAATTCTTTTATTTCCTGCCTYTATATTGGCTGTAAACTAGGGCATGTAGGCGCTTGTCCTTTAAAGTTTTTATCCTTGTTGCAGAGCTCTTTAAAATAACATTCTTGCTTTCTTGAGTTCATTTCACTTTCATTTGTCGTTCCCTTTGACACTGGCACCTTTGTGGCATTCACTTCTTAGAGCTTCAATACCCTCATTCCACCAGTATGCCCGTTTCCTGTAAGTGCCTTCAGAAGAGTTTCTCCTCGCTTATTTGTGTATGTGCGACTCCACTTCACTGCCCATGCATTGAAGTCACGTGCCACTACGTTCATTGTGGTGTTCGACACTTCTAGTACGAGGTTATCAATTATTACGATGTGTTGAGTATGATGTGTGTGTATGGTGTGTGGTGTAGCAGTGTTATATTGTGAGGAGGGTCAGAAGCTCATTTAGCCATCCCGGCCGCCCCAGGCGACTGTTTAGCATAGAAGGCGCTGCAGCTGTTGCAGCATTTCCACAACGCTGCTCAGTCCCGTGTATCGACGAGGTGGTGGTCCAGGCTGCCGACGCCRCAACTAGGTTCCACTCAGCTGATGTACGACACGAGCAGCGGGATAAGCGGCCGCGATGGATGGGTAGCCGATTCACTTCGCGTATCGAGGTGTGATGCGGCCTGTGACAGATTTGGCTCAGCCCCCTTGACTCACACTCTGGAGTCGTATGAGTGTGCGAAAGGGCGTTGTGACAATGCCCGTTTGTCTTGCTGCCGTTACAAGGGTCGCATACCAGTAAATATGATGATATCGTCGGTGGCAGTCGGGTGCCACCACGAGGTACGAGTGCAAGTACCGTTGCAGGCGCGGTTGCAGCTACAGGTGCTGGCGTTGTTACCGGTGCAGCGGCCGGTACTGTTGCATCTGCAGTAGCTGTAGGCCCGGTGTGTGGCACATTGGAAGCCGCCCGAGCGGTTGGCGTGGTTGCGACTGGCGTTCTACATCCATGTTAATCTGTTTAGAGAAGATTGTTGATTATAAATTTCTATCAGATAAGTAGACATGGTGATTGTGCCACGATATGTGACATGAATGTGTTGTCGTATTGATCGACCATTTTTTGTTAATGTTCTAGGTTATTTTATACGGTGTGTTAATTTGAACCGTTGTTATGGGCGCAGTTCTCGTTTTATTGTTAAATTTAATGATTTTGTTATATCACTTCACGAGCGGTCTGGTTAACGTTCCGGTTTGCATATGGAGGGGGCAGACAATCGCCATGGATGAGGACACATTCTCCAAGTTTGGGCGCATTTTCTGTAGTTTTCCATCGGTACCTCTTGTGGAGGTCCTTGAAATAGTCTTCTTTTCATCGGCGACTGCAATTTTAATTCTTTCCCATCGATTTAATAGGGATAGCGACTCTACGCCTGGCTCAGGAATGCCCTGAATGGGTGCTGCTTTTAGAAAATGCTCTGGAGTTAAATCGGTGAAATCTTAGTGGTCATTTGAGAGTACTGTGAGTGACCGTGAATTGAGAACGGCTTTCGTTCGATTTAATAACGTCGTGAACTCTTCATAATTGAATTTGTAATTTCTTTAAAATTTAATTTCTTAAATTTCTTAATTTTTACAGCTAATTCCCATAAACCGCCTATATGAGGAGCGCTTGGGGTTATAATTTGCCAATTGATACCTTGGGAGGGGTACTTTTTTACCATGTCGGTGACATCTGTTTTAGGAAATCACCAAACTGCTTCTCTGCGGCTCGTTGAGTTGGGTAATCACTCAATATTTTGATGGGTAATCACGTCGAAGCTCCGTCGCTCAAGGTGTACCGCCTTTGTCGTGAAACATACAAAGCCTGCAAAATAGACTTTCATGAGACGTCTTTACCTGAAAAGGCCAAGCAAAATGTGTGGTGAAAGGCAGAGCGAAATTGCAGCGTTTAGGTGGAAGTGCTGCCATAACCTGCGTTCGCATCTTCTGTTTGTGCATAGTGCAAATCTAGCACTTCTTGATTTGCGGCTTAATAGTCTTGGGGCATCATGTGTTGCATGAGGCGATGTTCGGCGTGTAGCATTAAAATGTAGATGTAATTGAGGAATAATGTAGCAAATGGTTACCTCTCTGGAATTGTTATGGGGTGACGTTCGTTGCTTGAATTAGCAAGCTCACCATTGGCATGAAGCAGACCTTTCGTCTCCAGAAATGGAACTAAGAGTGAGTTATTTTTGTCAATCGGTTTTGACTCTCTTAGTAAATGCGCGTTCGTTTTTTGTAAGTCTTGATATGTCAATGTATAGCTTTGGGGATAAGTTGCTTCTTTATCTTTAAGTTTAAGCCGCTCTAAGGACTTGAGCATATAGGCGACTACTCTGAGGGCTCGGGAGAACGGTGAAAATCGTTTAAGGATGTAATTATCATCCAATATTGGGTGATAGGTGTCGCTTTGTGGATATTTTGGGGCAATTATGTTGCGCATTGGCGATTGTGGCTAAGAATCGGTAGATTCTCTTAACTATCCGGGGCTATTCCACCATAGGGTGGTGGTGGCGAGATGTAGGGGT
>NW_017537272.1:72547-86119 GCF_001853355.1 Bactrocera latifrons | reverse complement strand
TAGTCAGAATTTTCCAAAAACAATTTTTTTTTGCATTTTTGTTAAGTGTAATATCTTAAAAATATTCTCTGAAAATGGATCCGATAATTAGTTTTTGAGTTATTCGACAAATAACAAATTGAGCTCGGACACTTCAAAGCAACAGTTAGATTTTTTGTCCAAAAGTTTAGAAAAAAATTTCCTGAAGCCGCCATATTGTTAATTTTTGAAAAAACAAAAAATCCTTCGATCAGGCCCAGGATTATTTTAGATGAATCTCCACGGACTTATGGTTGTCACCGCAGGTACCTTTTTTTAGAACAGGGTCAACACAAGCAACTATAACTTTGGAAATTATTWTTTTTTTTGAAATTTTAGTGACAAGTCAACACATTCTATAATAATGCCATATTATTACATTTGTAAAATAACACGATTTAATAGCAAAAAAGAAAAAAATTACGAAAATTGTAATTTTTTTCGCCTCTGACTACCCCTAACCCCTCAAGACAACTCTTACTTTTGTTGTTTTTTTTGTCTGGCTTTACTACTGGGTGATGTGGCAGGTAAAAGGAGTAGTATAGCGTACCGACCATTGATGTAGTAGTTGTGGTTTGTTTGTGTCCTCACATTTAGCGTTTGAAAAACTGCCGTAAGTATCATTTTATATGATTTTGCTTCTGCTTCTGCAGGCCCCGCTTCTCGTTTTCTTGCGTCTGATTTGCTGTTGCTTTCAATCTTAGCCGAAAGTCGATGCTGTGGCAGGTGTCCGCTTTCGGAAGTCGTCAGCAATCGAAGCCTCAAAAAACAAGGTTACTTTTGATTTTGACGCTGCTGCTTTCAATTAGCAGTATAAGTAAAATAAGCAGCTGAGAAAAGAAGTACATACAAATGTATATTTTTATAAAAGCTTTAATGATTAAACGTGTATGTACATATATTAAAAAAAAACATTATAATTTTAAATTATGCATCTTCATTTTCAAAAAGAGGCAAGGTGTCGATGACATGGTCTAAAAAACTGGGTTTTAGTTTGACTAACAATATGTTCTTAAGAACATCCTGGCTTAAGCGGTTGCGGTAGTCAGTAAGCACCAGTCTGAGCGCGGAGAATGCTCGTTCGATTGATACCTGTTATAAAATAATCAAGAGAATAAAAATACCTCAATTAATTACGTCATTGGCATTTTACCTGAGTTGGTGGCACAGCATAACAAACATTACTTATGGCGTATAACTCCTGCTCGGTGTTCTGCTTTTCCTTCCAGTAATTTAATACGTGCTGCAGACTTAAAGGGGTATTCTGGTCTAGTAATCAAATTTTGGGCAGTTTTTTTAATTTTATTTTATCCCTAAATTTTTTTTTTTGGTTTTTTATTGATATCTTAAGAATTGAAATAATTATAGGGGGGGAGAGACAGGTGTAAAAAAAAAAATGGCGCATCCAGATGACATTGATCCCGACTCTCCTGGTGGTCTAAAAAAAAAAAAATCAAAAGAAATTCTTAATCGGTAAGGATGCTGTTATAGTCCCTACCTCAGGGAACACGAAAATATTTTTTTTTTTTACATGGCGACTGTCTGAAAATAAAAATAATTTTTTACGCTTTTTTTTGAAATTCCTGAATTCTTTTAAAATATTAAAAACAAAAATTTTGACAAGATGGTGGTAGGAACGATAAAGGATTATATTATATAAAGAAAGTTCATACAAAATTTCAAGTAAATCGGTTGTATAGAAGTTGAGATAAAGCCGGTACCGTGTGGAAAAAAGTAGTTTCGAGAAAAACGCGTTTAAAAAAGTGAGTCAAATTTCAGGCAGTAAGTCTTTTATTAGTGCGCTAGGTACTGTGTCACTAAAGTAACCGTAGCTCTTAAAATAATTTTAATTTTTTAAAATCCTTTGGAGGATATATTCTTGAAGGTCTAAACTTAAATATATATGAAAAAAAAAATTAAATAATTCAAAATTCTAGAGTGGAATACCCCTTTAATACAAGTAATCTTAAAAACGACAAGGAACAGTCAAGGATTGAAAGCAGCAGCGTCAAAATCAAAAGTAACAATAAGTCGAATGCCTCGTTTTTTGAGGCTTCGAATGCTGACAACTTCCGAAAGCCGACACATGCCAAAGCATCGACTTTCGGCTAGGATTGAAAGCAACACCAAATCAGAAACAAGACAACGAGAAGCGGGGCCTGCTGGTGACTTTTGCTTTTCGTTGCTTTCATGATTTTGGCCTATGCTTCGACTGCGACTTGTAATTTTTACAAAAGCAGAAGCAGAAGCAAAAGCAATTGCTTMTTTTAGAATGTTGCACACAGTCGAAGCACCGAATAGCTTATACTTTGCGACTACTGCTAATTCGACTGCAGTTTTYTAAACACTGCTCACAATACTGATCTTCAGGGGTTGTGACTGATATGTCACAAAAACACAGAGGGGGGAGTTCTATCTACTTGAGCGGGGGTGTTGCAGTTTGGGTCTGCTAACTTTAGGTATGAAACTTTTTGTCAATGCTTGCTATTTATATGAGAGCTGGGTAGTATATTTGTTTATTGCTTTGGGGGAAAAGAGGGTAATGAGGCAGATTTTATTTGAGTTTTGAACAACTCTTCCTCCCATTCCTGTAATTTCGAAATTGGCCATCTTTRTTGGCAACTGTAGCCTGTTTTGTGCCCTAGACGCTATAAATGCTCGTTGTGATCCTTCGTCTATTAAGGCCCTGAGTTTAAACAGTTCTGTTCGGTGTTCGATGGAGATAACTGCTGTAKGTAGCTGTACCTTACTTTGATTTTCGATATGTAGCGTTTGGGGTTTTAAMGCCTTTGAGCAGCATGGTGCTTCTTGGCAATTTTCTGAATTTGTTGTTGGAATTAAACCTGTTGGCCTTTTTAAGTTTGCGCTGTTTTGGGGTGCGCTSGAATATTTTTTTATATGTAGTGATGTCTCTTATGGCAGTATACACAATTAAATTTGCGTTAGCAATATTTAAGCGTATGCGCATTTGACAAGCAATTGGTACATAATTTTTTTATTCTTTCAAAATTGTATCGATCGCTAATATTAATTTTTTTTTAATTTCTCGCAAGATTTGAGCTTGTGACCTCCTCTACAAAGTTCGCATGACGTTTGTTTATATTGTTCGGATGTGGACACTATTAGGTTGGGGCTATTGAAGCTTCTATTGAGCTCATTGTAAACGTTTTTCGTTCTCACTAGTTTTTTTATCTCCCCTTTCCGCATTTTTATATTGGGTAGTAAGAAATTCTTTCAGTTGCACTTGGGCATTTCGTCTGGTAATGCAGCTGTGCATATATTTAACAGGATGGTGTCCCAATTGTCTGTGGGAATATTCTGTGTCGATAGAACCGACAAGCAATTTGTAACTGTGGATTGGAGTTTTATGAATTCTTCACTTTTTTCTTTCTGAATATTTGGTAAATTCATTAATATCGTCACTTGTTTGTCGACCAATATTCTTCCATTTTCGTAACGTGCTTTTACAGCTTCCCAAGCAAAATTGAAATTGTCGTTATTGAGAGCGAACTGTTGACTATTACGCCTGCTTTACCTTTAGTTTTGTGTTTGAGGTGATACGATTTCTGCGCTTATGATAATTTAGAATGGTTTATGCACATGGCCTTAAACATGGMMACTGTTCATAACCACCATGCTGGCACTTTAAGGTGAATGCCTGAACTTACCTCTTGGGCTTGTCTTTGTGGCAGCTCTACTCTCGGTTATGGGGTAGGTGCAATTGATTTGATTAGTTTTAGTTGATTAGAGATCATAGCTTTTGTCTCTTCGTATTGGTCTAAGAAATTTTCGTATTTTGCGTAAGCCGAGGATTTAAAATTTTCTGGTAGATCTGAGTTATCAGATTCTACGATCACAGCATATGCCGCTTGGAGACGTGTCCAGAAATTGTTTCTGGAATTATCTCTGAATTTTCTATTTTAATTTCGAATACCTCTTCAGAATTGTCTTCAACCGGTGACGATGAAAATCGAGTGCATTAACGTATCAGACTGTCACTCTCAGAAATATCTTTCAATAAGAGTTATTCAAATAAAATAAAAAATTACACCTATATAGTATATCGATTAAATTTGATTTAATTATTTATTAATGACTGGAAATATTTTGTATATTTTATTTTTCTGTGTATATTTCTTTTATATATATTTTATGTCCAAATGTCCAAGGGGTATGCGGGAAATATGCCAATGTGAACTTTGAATATATTTTATACGCAATCCTGTTTGTTTTTGGTAGCCAAAACACAAGGGGTATTGTGGAATATATGCCAATGGGGACTTTGAAGCAATATGTGTATCTACAAATGTGACAATACACTTTTGTACAAATATTTAAGTATGTTATAACAACTTTTTGTTAGATTTATTATTGTATTTAAGTTGTATCGATGGGGTATATTTTTCAGTAGATGTTTTATATATGTATATGCGCCCGTACACATATATGTACATATATATGTTCGCAGTTCGAAGAAACCACGAAAACAGAATTAACCGACCACATGTAATTTTCGTAAACGTTTGTTTATTTTTTTCTTCTTATGGTTGCCTTAGCTTTTTTTAAGCTATCCTGCTTATGCTTGATGAAGTATAAGGGGTATTGCAGGAAATTTATGCAAGTAAATACTTGAATTTTTTTATTGTTTTTGGGATAGCATTTGCATTTACCTGCAATCAATAATTCCCTATATACTGTACCAAACTGCTTTGTCTCTCAGGGGTTCTTCGGTTTTTACCGGAAAATAAACCGAATACCGAAAACAGTTTGGTTTTGTTCTTTTTCGACCTGAATTTTGGTCGGGCTCAAAAATTTAATTTTATATCATACATATATGTTTATAAAATATAAATATTGAATGGAAACTACACATTTCACTTTGATTTCCGCCGGGGGGCTTTTGAAGATCTGTTTATCTAAATTTTTTCAGTTTGGGCATCACAATTTTGTCACCTCACTTTTTGTTTTTTAGTTTCACCATACATACATATATATATTCCAAGGTTTTGTCCTACCGGAAGGACCATGTAAAACTCCTGGCACTCACCTTTTGACGAATTCGAACGAAAAATTATAAATTGAAAGTGTAGGCTGTTAACGTATATGCGCACGGATTGAGAAAAAAGTCCGTTAGTCCCTTTTGTTTATTTTGTTTGGTGCCCTCATGTGTGTTGTATTAGTATTGGTGTGCACGTGGCGGTGTATATGATGACGATGTGTTGAGTATGATGTGTGTAGTRTGTATGATGTGTGTGGTGTAGTAGTGTTATATTGTGAGGAGGGTCAGAAGCTCATTTAGCCAACCACATTTGGGCCAACCCATTGTCCAATTTGACTTCGGCATGTCTCTGAGGCATTTAGTTATTGCGGAATAGCTCGTACGATGAGGACTGTCGTGTCACAGTGGAGAGAATGAGGGCAGTCGTTGTGATCAACCACAATACGAGCGGGGTGGGGAAGATATCGAAAGTTGAAGGGGAAACATATGCAGACAAAAAAAAGATGGAGGCCGAAATGAGTGAATATGAAGAGCTTGACAAACTGGAGAACCGAGGTAATGCTCGTAAAATCTRGCGATGGGATAGATGTTCTTTTGAGTAACTAAGATGAGGTCCATTTACATATCTCATGATCAAGAAAGCGGCAGTGGCCGATGGATTACCGGCCGAGCTTTCAAATACGGCGGCAAAGAACTGACTTCGTGCATGCATCAGCTTCCTTTTAAATTTGGTTGAATAAAAGCATGCCTGACGATTGGAATCCGTGAAAGGAGTATCGACACACACCAACTCTTTGTCGATTTGTTTGCTACCTTCAACAGCACGACAAGGAACTGGCTCTGTGCCGCTGTGATAGAACTTGGTATCCGTCAGGATCGGGAAGGACTTTTCTCGAGCCATTCGATACCAAAAGAGGTTTCAGACAAGGCAACCCCCTACCATGTGACTTCTTTAATCTACTCTTGGAGAAGTACCATCTTCTATAATAGTGTTTAGCTGCTGGCGTACTACAACCACATCGTTACTTTTTTTTTTCTTCAGAAGGAATAAGGATGTTAAGCGTATGGGTCGGGCGCGGACAAAAGGAAATATGTTTTGTCATCAAAAAAGCGATCATCGCATTCGCGTATTGGCGTCACATTACACTGTTTACAGTCAGAACTTTGAAGTCGTAAATAATTTCACCTATCTCGGAACCTGTATTAACACCAAAAACAATATCGGCCTCGAAATTCAACGCAGAATAACTCTTGCCAACAGGTGTTTCTTCGGACTGAGTAGGCAATGGAAAGTAAAATTCTCTCTAGACAAACAAAGACCAAATTCTACAAGTCCTACATCATCAGCACCTGCTATTAGGTTCGGAGGCATGGCAATGACATCATCAAATGAGACGGACTGAGGAATGCTGGAAAGAAAAGTTTTGCAGAAGATTTGTGGTCCTTAGCGAATTAGCAACGGCGAATATCGCAGTTGATGGAAGGTTGAGCTGTACGAGATGTACGGTAGGGTGGTTCGATTCCGGACTTTTTTCGATTCGGTATTTCTAACMGTGCGGAAAAGTTGCCTTAGTACTTCCTGATTCCAATGCAACTTTTTGTTTTGAGATCAGATTCAACCCCAACTCCGGCCTTGAAATTTCGGAAATTCGCCTAAAATCGTGAAATTGTCTACCTAGCGACTGAAATACGCATCTCATAGCAAAATGTATAAAACAAAAGTTATTTGTCACGTCATTTGCTACCGAACCGTTCCCGAGATACGAGCGAAAATGCGGCGCGCCACAGCGCAAGGTGAAAATTGGCTTGCGGCCACACTTCTTGACGTTGATTTCGCCGAGTGATATCACTCACATTCTTTCACCTTCGCTAAAGGACACGTTCGGATAGGTCTCCACACAAAAATTTTTTCATCGAGTTCCTTCACTCTTGTCGGTCATTTCGCCGGTTCTATCACTTACATGCATTTCCCTGCGCCATACGACACGTTCGGACTGGTCTCCACATAAATATTTTTTCRTCGAKTTCCTTCACTCTTGTCGTTGATTTCGCCGAGTGCCATCACTTATATTCTCTCAACAGAACACWGAACTCAAAATGTCTGTATCTAAATTTAAATTTAGACAGAAATGTCCTGTATTTGACATATATCCGTACAATCTCTCTGAGTCCTAGTTACCTACTTACCAGGATGTTCTTTTGTGTTATTAGTTTGAAAGATTTCGTATAGGGCGACTCCGAGGCGACAACTATGAACCTAGGAGTAARGAGGTTACAGAAATAGTTGCAAAAAAGGTTAAAAATACTTTCAAAAAGTCATCTATTCCGATAGTTTCACATACCAGAGTTGTACAAATGCTCACCACATACCATAAGAAATTTCTGACTCTTAAACAAATGTTTTTAAGGAACACAATAGGTTTGAGCTCTAAAAGAGACGACTTTGTCTCTTCTGCCGGAAAATTATTTGACATCGCTGCTTGTAAATGCATTTATTTTTCTTCTTGCACTTGTCCAAAGGAAAGGAAAGTTCCTATCAATGAACAACCATTTCTCTTGGAATCTACCTGAAACAAAAAAGATTACAAAGAAAAATGAACGTAAAGAAAAGCTTTTAAAAGTCATTCAACATCAACACTTACTAGAAAAGTATCAGCTAGAACACGTGACCATTAAGATTAGCCGGACTCTCATACAGACGACAAAAATGTAGGTGCGTCGCACATGGATTCTTCCAAAAACGATGCTGATGATGAATTTGCTGTTCCATCCTTTAAAACCAAACAAAACACACTAGTATTAGAACACACTGCTTCAGCTGCACAAAGATTTGGAGTAAGTGATAGAGCAGCGGCCTTGATTGTTTCAACTGCTTTTCTGGATGCCAAAAAAGCAGGTTTGATAACAGAGGATCAGGCTAGATTTGTCACTGACAAATACAAGATTAGTCGGGCAAAAAAAAAGTGTTGGAGTTAAGCTCCAAAACACCGAAAGTATTGACTCTGTATATGGGCTGTATTTTGACGGCCGCAAAGGCAATACACTTACACATGTCAGCGAAGGTGAAAGTACTACCGCGACATTGTCAAAGAGGAACATATTTCTCTTATAGCGGAACCTGGTTGTCATTACTTTGGCTACGTCACCTCTCCTTCCGGATCAGCTGAGGATGAGACGCAAGCTAAATGGCAACATTTATAAGACAATTCAGTTGATGTGGAACATCTAGAAGTTGTCGGTGCTRATGRCACCAAYRCGAACASAGGTTGGAAAGGTGGAATCATTCGGAAACTAGAAGAAAGAATAGGTAAGCCATTACATGGGTTGTTTGTCTTCTACATTTCAACGAACTTCCATTTCGTGCTCTTGTCGTACAAATAGATGGTGTCTCAAAGAGTCCAAATACATTCTCTGGCGACATAGGTAAACTGCTCCCTGATTKTGAGAAGTTGCCTGTTGTCAAATTTGAAAGATTTCCATCCTGCCTATTACCTTCTAAGGTTATTAATCCGACCCAACTTAGCACAGACCAAGCTTATCTCTATAAAATATCAGAAGCTGTTATTTCCCATCAATGTTCCTCAGATTTAGCGTCGATGCATCCAGGTAACATGTGCAAATCTCGCTGGATCACCTACGCAAATAKAATTCTGAGATTATACATTTCTACTGACAAACCAACAAAGGAAATAAAAATTTTGGTTTACTCACCTTTGTGGTTCTCAGTAAGATTCAACAGTTCAATCAAAGATGGCTCGCGCCATCTCTATGCTGCAATTCAAAGGTCGAGATACTTACCTGCTAAACTGCGCAAGGTTGTCGGTTCATTCATTCAACAGAATGCTTTCTTTGCTCTTCCAGAAAACATTCTCCTTAGTATGATGACTGACGAACGGATAGAAGTCAGAAAGTTGGCCCTTGACCGTCTTCTGGCAGCCAGRGAAGCAAAGTCTGACACTGTAAATGGAAGGGTTAGACGTAATAAAGTGCCAAAGCTGAATTTCAAAGCTAATAATTATTACGATATGATCAACTGGAAGACTATTGACTGTTGCATCAATTCTTTGTTCAGTTTCTAATGAAGAACTCATAAAAGGTGTGTCGGATGACACTGCAGAGGTATGGAAATTTAGTGAATTCCCCTCTCACACTGTGGCAGTCGAGAGAACCGTCAAACTGGTGATCTCGTTATCGTTTTATACGCGCTACACTGAAATCTAGGCAACAAGTGCCAAAGTTTAGTACAAAATCTGATTTTATCAATAAATTTGACACAKATTCAGACTAAAACAAGCCTGACATATGGTTGGTTKGTTRGGTTGGGCTTGGGAGGAACCCGAAGAGCAGCCACCTCCACGCGGTGGGTTCTGGGTGACCAATACAGGTTAGCCGAGAGCTGCAACAATTTTCACCTTGCGCAATGCGCGCCGCATTTTCGCTCGTATCTCGGGAACGGTTCGTCGTACGGCCATGACAAATAACTCTTATTTTATACATTTTACCATGAGATGCGTATTTCAGGCGACATGTAGAAAATTTCACGATTTTAGGAGAATTTCCGAAATTGCAAGGCCGGAGTTGGGGTTGAAGATGCAATCCGATCTCAAAACAAAAAGTTGCATTGGAATCAGGAAGTACTAAGGCAACTTTTCCTCACTGTTAGAAATCCTGAATCGAAAAAAGTCCGGAATTGACCCACCCTAATGTACGGCGGCATGGAATACTACTAGTGACAATAGTATGACCTTGTAACTTATAATTTAAAAATTCTTAATTTATTCTTCAAAATCTATGTCGTCGTCTTCAAAGTAATCATCCTTGATCCCAATTTACTTGTGTAAACTTTTTTCAATCCTCGAAATAGTTGCTAAAGTCAGTTTCTGGAAACGACTTCAACGTAGAGTTTCAAGTTTAATATCTTAGTAGACTCAAACCGCTCTCCTTGGTAGTCGGTGGAATTAGCTCAGTACTTTGAAGTGGGTTTTTTTTGACTTCGGCTCACATTTTCCACGATATTCGGCCGATCGGTCGTTTGTTTCCAATCCATAGATCCAAAAGTCCGCGTGAGTAATAATATGTTTCATGACATCCTGGTATTCGAAGAGCACTGTTTTACAACAAATTATAAAGTTTAGTGATTTTGGATTCACTCATGCTTTCACTTTCCTTAGGCACAAATGATTTTTAAAAGTGGGTTTCACTGATCCTTTCGATATTCCAACGCACAAAAAATGTATCACCTCTGACACAAAACGAATGGTCAAGTAGGCATAATAGTAAAACAGTTCGCTCCTAATGAAAACAATTATAGCGTCTAGGGAACAAAATAAGCTACAACTGCCAACAAAACAAGCAAATTTTCAAATTACGGGAATGGGCGGTAGAACGGTTAAAAACTCAAATGAAATCTGCGCATTACCCAATTTTCCCCTATGCGGATAAAAACATTAATGTAGAAGTTATAGCCTTACCGCAACCAATATTTATGCTTCAGAGCTATCATACAGATAAAGCTAGCATATTCCAACTGCAACACCCCATCTCAAACGGTTATTATATAGACTGCGTGCTTTTACCGCAAATAATACTCAATGATGCTGAAAAAATTTCAAACACATTCAGTTCAAAACACAATTTTTGGTTGGATACTAAGTGGACAGTTCAAAGAAAGAGTCGAGTTAATAAGATTTTAAACAAAATCCTTGTTTCGAGAGTAAGCGCAAAAAAGGTCGGTCTTATCACATCCATATAAGCGTATCTCTTATTGATAATTTCAAATTAATTATAAATATTTGGGAATATTATTAACATGATTGAATCCGTTCTCAAATCAGTCGCTGCTCACTGTATTTTCGTAAGATCCTTACGAATTTACAGCCCTAACTCTGAGTACTTTCTCAATAGAGATCAGGCCACAACTGAGTCAGGTGTGGAGTCGATATCCCTAATAAGACCAATAAAAACATTAATAATTAATAAACCTCAACAAAACGTACAAGGGAAAAGTTAAGAAATAATGCCAAAACGTGGAAGTTATGTCCGCAATAATAATATATTGAGCAAACCGCCAATACCATCAGTCATAAAATCAAGGACAAATTTAAGTAAAGGTTAGATCAATGCTCAATAAACTACCCTACAAATCAAATAATGTTACCTTTCTCAAGCTCAAAGTTCACACTAAAATATATACCAAATATAATTCAAAAACAAAATGTTTTACATATGTAGCAAGTTAAAATGGACTTAAACATGCTACCAAGCAACTATTCGTCCAGGCACCATGTGTGTTGCGCATCGACTACTCTAGCAGCAGTACGCCGAAATACATGCAACACTAATTCGGTTTGTCACCTTCTTGTTTTGGCATACAAACTGGGTATCAAAACGTCTCCAGTTCGTTAGGTACATTTAGTAACAAATACCCGTTCCAAATATAAATTTATACATTGTGACAAAAAACTACCCGGAAATTGTAATTTAAATTCCCCGAGTAAATGATAGTTCAAAAAAATTTAATTCGCTAAGTCCTTACGGTGATAAATCTCAAGTGACCAACTCCAGAAGCATCCATACACCCCCAAACCATTACATTGCCCTCAACGTATTTTACTATTGGCAATAAATGCTTTCCTTGAAGGTCTTCATTGATCTTTCTCAACACTTTCGTGTCCACTCCGAACCAAACATATGTATTAAATTTTGATTCCTCTCGAATACGGTTTGTCTAAATGTTGTTTAGGTAACGCCCACCTCTTGTTCTTATTAGCCTTAATTATTTATGGCTTTCGACGTGAGATTCGTCTATGAAAACCAGCACTWTTCAACACATTCTTTACTTTTTGGGAATTTTGCACATTTATTTTATTTTATTTATTTAAATGAGAACTAATTATTAATAATTAGTACACAAAGATTAAGCACTGGCTACTAGGGCCTTCGGCTATCTTTTACAATAGTTATGTCTAATTAAAATTAAGTGTAAAATTAATACTTAGTTTTTATTTACTTATAATATTAAATGTTATTTATCTTACATATCTTAAGAAAATTGTTGATAGCATTGATGTTGTCAATATTTGGTGTTTTCAGGAGACGGGAGAGTTCCCTGTTTCCAAAGATGATTTTCCTTTTTTGTGCTGGTGCGGTGTAGTAGTTTAGGATGTGGTTAACTGAGTCGTTTGCATGATTGCACAGTGAACAAGCTAGGTTTATCCGTTTTGTTCAACAGATAATTGTGTGTTCATAAGGAGTGACCTATTCTAAGGCGCACAAATTTTTTTATGTATTGGCAGGAACAGTCGGATGGGTAGTTTGGCTTGACACCAGTGGGATTGTGTTCCTTGTATTGGTGTTGAAAGTTTATCCAGTCTCTAGAGTTTGACTCGTAAAGCTCTTTTTTTTTTGCTAGGTTGCGAATATCTTTTGATGTGACGTGTGCGTACGAGAAAACTTGTTCTCTACTCGCCTTTTTGGCGCGATCGTCTGCAAGTTGRTTGCCTCTAATACCAGCGTRTCCAGGGATCCACATGATCTTGATTATGTTTTTGTGTTTGTATAAAATATCTTTTATATTCTTGATCAGTACTGAGTTATTTGTATCATTCAACAGCGCGGTAATTGTCAATTTGCTATCACTGCATATTATGTGTTTTTCTTTAGATTGTGCAATAAATAGCACCGCCTCGCATATCGCAGCCGCTTCAGCTGTAAGTATAGAGCAGTACGGTGGTAAAACACCGACGGTTATAATGACACCTTGGTCGTTTGTCACTGCAAACGAAGTGTGGGTGTCCGATTTTGATCCATCGGTGTATAGAATTTTCCACTCTTGTTTGTAAGTGTTTACTGCGTTGTTAAATAGCTGGATTCTGTTTTGGTGATTGATTTTTGATACTTGAATAACGTACTTATTATGGATGATTTTAACGTCAGCCAGTGAGGATGAGTGTTCTCCTTTATTAATTGTGGTGTCGTTATTATGTCAAGTTTTTTTATAATGTTTATACATTGTACGATCGTGGATGGTTTTTTGGTGGTACGATATGTTTTCATCGCATTAAACAAAAGGGAGTTTTTGCACTGGAGGAGCTTTGGTATGAGCATCATTGTATTCTGCTTTGTTCGGAGGTGGATGCTGGGTAGACGTGCTTCAGTTGGTTTAAGTTTTTTAAAGCCGGAAAAATTAAAACATCGTCTGCGTAGATGATATGGTCTACACATCGGTATGAGGTTATAAAGTTGCTTAATTGGTTAAAGGCAATAATAACTAGTGTTGTAGAAAGGGGAGATCCTTGGGGTATGCCATTATGTAGGGGGTATATGTTGGAGTTGTGGTTACTAACACTTACWGTAATCTTACGATTTGAAAGAAATGACGTTATGAAATTATACATTTTATCTCGAATGTCCCATTTTTTTAATTCTTGTAATACCGTATGAGCTCCAATTCTATCGAAAGCTTTCTCAAAATCTAGACTGAGGACGGATAAGTGATTTTGGGTTGATATTGTTGTTGTAGCGTGGTGTTCAAAGTAGAGAAGTGGGTCAATGGC
>NW_017537272.1:54402-72452 GCF_001853355.1 Bactrocera latifrons | reverse complement strand
TTGGTTTAAGTTTTTTAAAGCCGGAAAAATTAAAACATCGTCTGCGTAGATGATATGGTCTACACATCGGTATGAGGTTATAAAGTTGCTTAATTGGTTAAAGGCAATAATAACTAGTGTTGTAGAAAGGGGAGATCCTTGGGGTATGCCATTATGTAGGGGGTATATGTTGGAGTTGTGGTTACTAACACTTACAGTAATCTTACGATTTGAAAGAAATGACGTTATGAAATTATACATTTTATCTCGAATGTCCCATTTTTTTAATTCTTGTAATACCGTATGAGCTCCAATTCTATCGAAAGCTTTCTCAAAATCTAGACTGAGGACGGATAAGTGATTTTGGGTTGATATTGTTGTTGTAGCGTGGTGTTCAAAGTAGAGAAGTGGGTCAATGGCRCCAAGACCACTTTGAAAACCAAACTGGTTCGGGCTTATCAGCCCTTTTTGTTTTAAATACCACATGAGTCTCTTTGATATAATTTTTTTCACAACTTTGGCAATGCAGGGTATCAAAGAAATGGGTCTGAAGTCTGAAATTGAAGCACTCGATTTGTTGGGTTTAGAGATAGGAATAATTGTAGCTTTTTCCATTCTTGAGGTACAATACCCTGCTTTAATATGTTATTGTATAGGGTTATAAGTCCGATTTTTAAAGAGTATGGAAGATTTTTTAGGAAGGGGTAGGAAATTTTGTCTGATCCAGGTGGTTTTTACGGACATTTTGCTGATAGTAGAATCGAACTCTTCTAATGTAATGGGAGATTTTATCAATGTGATTTGATTAGAAAGTGGAAAAAAATTCGGATGAAAGTTGAAATTTTTGGAGTTGTTTGACCATGTTTGTGCAAAGTTTTCTGCAATATGCTGGGGATTGTAAATGGGACCTACGGGAGATTGAATAAAATCGATTTTATTTTGTTTATGTCCTCCTGAAAGAGATTTGATGTCATTCCATATTTTTTTAGAGCTTGAGGTGGGTTTTATATTAGCTGTTAATTTTTCAAGGGCTATGTGTTTAACAGATTTTAGTTCTCTTCTGAAGTTAGAGTTTGCTTTTTTGTATCTAATTAAGTTTTCAGTTGTTACGTTCTGTTTGAATTTAGACCAAAGGGTTTGTTTTGTATTTCTCAAGATAGTTAATAAATTGGACCAATACGGTAGTTTGGCGGTAAATTTTTTTGTGCTAGTTTGGGGAATTGAGATATGTGCAGCGGATCGAGTAATCCTTTCTATTTTTGATACTTCTGCGTTTATGTTCGCTGATACTATTTCAGCACTTGCTGATGTGTTGAGGAGGGGCAGTATTTTAACCAATCAGCTTTTTCTGTAAGAAATTTTGACCTCGGCTTAACCATGTATTGAATCGGGGTGATGAGGTTAGTTATGATAGGAAAGTGGTCGCTATTGTGAGGATCTTCTAGAGTATAAGAACAGAGTTTATGGACTATGGAAGCTGAACAAAGAGCAATGGGTATGTGAGTGAAAGTTTTGTGGGAGGAAAAGTGAGTTGGTGATCTATCGTTAAGAACAAATAAGTTTTTTGAGAGAATGACATCTTCCACTATTTGGCCTATCCCATTTGAGAAGGTAGATCCCCATAGGGGGCTCCAAGCATTAAAATCTCCTATGATTATTGTGGGTGCAGGAACAGCGTTAATGATACCTATAAGTTCTCCTGCATTAAACTTTTGATTCGGAGGGATGTAGCATGTGACTATGGAGAATTTGAAACCGATGTTAATTTCTATAGCAATGGCGGAAATGTTGGATAAGATTGGGATACGTTTTTGTTTGGATTTTTTTTTTGATAAACWGGGCAATGCCTTGTTTAGCTGAGTTGTTTTGTGGTAGGTTATGGAAATAACAATGTATTTGTGAGGAGTATATGCCGTTTTGTTTGCTTGGAGGTGAGTTTCCTGTAATGCAATTGCTGGATAATTGTTAAATAGACCTTTCAAATTTCACTGAAGAATTCTCATAATCTATTTTATGATGAGGGTTGTGTGGGGAATGGGGCGGCGGGAGTGTTACTGAGGTGGGTGATCAAGTTTGAAATGAATGAGGTTGTTGCGTTGTAGTTAAAAGGTGTTACAGGTGAGTCTTCGATTGCACTTGTTGTTGGAAGCGAATGAGTTGAATTTATTTGATTTATAGAGGTTGATACATTTTCTTCGTTGTTTGTGCTGCTTGTTTTAGATTTGGAAGTTGTAGGTGGAGTAAGAGAGGAGAGCGAGATTTGCTCTTTTGTTTGAGTGTTTTGTTGATAGTTTGTGGGAGATATATTTGTTGGGTAGTTAATAATGTATGCGAATGAGGGAGATGAAGAATTGAAAACAGGTGGTATTTGTGCTTTATGGATAGTTACTGCTTCGCGAAAAGAGCGAACTCAGTTTGAATTGTTATTATATTTTTTATTTGAATGAACTTCGGACACAGTTTACTTGAGGCTGTTTGATCAGCAGAACAGTTTGCACAGAGAGTGCGAGTACAGGGTGAGGGATTGTGGGTTGGTAATGCACATGTACCGCAAGTAGGGACCTTGTTGCAGCGTTTTTTTGTATGACCAAGTAATTGGCAGTTTCTGCATCYCATGGGATTTGTGTAGTATGGTCTTACCTTTGTTGTATATCATGAAACATCAATTTTTTCCGGTAGAGAGTAGTGATCGAAAGTTAGGAGGACTACACCACTTGGAATTGGTTGGCCGTTTATGTATTTTGGAAATTTATAAATCGATATGACACCTTGGTCTTTCAAGTTTTCAATTATTTCATTGTCGGGAATATCGTTTAGGCACGGAGCGTAAATAGTACCGTTGCTTGAGTTGAAATTTTTGTGGAGCTCAATTTTTACACTGCATATTCCCACGAGTTGCTTTGTTGTCATTAATTTTTTTGCAATAGTGCTATTTTTAACTAGAAGTAGCAAATTACCATCCCTTAGTTGACTGATTTTTATTATTTCAGAGCTAATGTGTTTCAGGGATTTGTGAACGGCGAAGTAGGAAAATATATTCGACGGCTTATTTGCATCAGTTGAACTTACCACTATATATTTGGGATTGCTGTTGTTGAYTATTGTTGTTGGTAGAGTAGCGAATAATTCTTCATTCGATAATGGGTTCGCTTTTTTCTTTCTTTTTGGTTGAGGACTAGAAGATAATAAGGCGAACCTATTATTTTCTAGAGCGGTCTCCCAGGGGGGCATTTTTCACAATTGAATTTAATTAATAGGAGTTAGAAAATAAGAGCAGGCTTATTGTAAACATTAGGTGCGAAAATGTAATTTGCACAAGCGAAATTGATTAACACAACGAAATTACTGACAGCACAACCGTATGCGTCGAGTGACGCTCGGAGACTGTTTGCACATTTAAAGAATGGATAAGTACATGTACCWGTACATTTTAACAAATAATTTACGTCCAAGTGTTCTTAATAGCTGCAAAGTTTCCAACATGATAATGACCCAAAACACACATCGTATCTTGTACGTACAGGTTTGTTAAACAATTGAATATAACTCCATGTGCGCCGCAACCACCATACATTAATTCTATTCTACATATCTGGAACTTATTGGATTTTCATCAAAATAGAGCTTAAAAGGCTACTTTACCGATTAAATGGTTGAAAATACCCGGAAATAATACTAGAAATTGAGGGGGAACATGCGTCGAAAACTGGATGCAATAATTGCAACATAATAAAAAATAATAAATAGCTCTAAAATTATTGTGTTTACTTTTTATTTATGTAAATCAAATCAGTGTATGTAGCCTTTTTGATATAATATAAGTAAAAAAAATATTTTGATATGCCATATTAAATGTTAAATATACATCTTTTAAAGTATATACAAAAAATAAAAAATAACTGTAGTCATTTTGAATTAAATAAACGTGTCGTAGATTAATAAAACTAGGTATATGTATATTTAATTGGTTTACTGTAAATGTATTATATCTATTATAAATATTGAGGAATAATTAAATATTTTGCATTTTATTTACAATTACCGATTACATTTTTACGATTTATATTAACGGAAATAATTATGCAATGAAATTATAATATTTACCTTTTAAATTAAACTACGTTTTACGTTCGAAGTATACGAACTATTTTATATACAAGTACAAGATGAGTTCCAAGGTAAACAGGATTAAAAAAAAATGGCTTTTTCGGCAAAATCAATTTTCTTTATTCAAAATAGTCGATGTTTTGGAGGTGTTCAATTCCATTACCATAAATTTCAATGATGATTTCGGCAGATTTGTGATGAGTTCACGCACAGCTTCGATTCAATTTTCGGTGATCACGAATTTTCATTGGCCCACACGTTGATCGTCAATTATGTCCTCACGACCACATTGAAAACGTTGAAACCACTCGTGCGCTCTGCTATGGAATCATCGCCATAAACTTGTTTCATCAATTGAAATGTTTCGGTAAAAGTTTTTACCAATTTTAAAACAAAATTAAAATTAAATTAAAATTAAAAATAAACTAAAATTAATTTTTTTTTTTAATTGGTAAAACTTTTGCCGAAACATTTCAATTGATGAAACAAGTTTATGGCGATGATTCCATAACATGGCTGTTTGTTCGAAGCTCATTTTCGCACCAATAACACATACTGACACTTCAAACGCAGTCCAATGAAATTCTCTCTGTACAATCGATAAATATAGCAGATTCTAACGCACCAGTCAACATATACATATACAGGTAGATGGTGCCACCAGTTGGCGCTAGATTCAAAATTTCCGGTTTACTTTGGAACGCACCTTGTATTATGCAAGCTGCGGTTGCTACTTATTAACATAACATAAAGTAATGTGTGTCCGCAATATTTTAAATTTTAATCGGACAATAAACTATAGAATAAAATCACTTAAGACAAAATGGTAAACGTATTCGGTATCTGGCTCCTTCTAAAGCTGTGTTCCGATATTTTTTTGTGATGTACGACAGATGAATTTAGAGCACAAGATATTTATTTTTATACGCTTGGATCATTGTGCTAAAGAGTGTAATAGTTTTGTTCACCTAACATTTTTTTTATACTCTTGACCTAATCGAGATAGACATCGATTTATATATGTATATATATACGTATAAGATGGAGTCATGTGTAGAAATTTGCGCAAGTGAGGATAGTTCTCTGATTGTCATTCACTTGGGAATAGCCAGAAGCGAATCTTTTACATATGGCTCACGCAGCTCACGACTTCCGGTTYTAGACCAAATATCCTCTGGGTAGACAAAGAAAATCCGTCTGAAGTGAGCTAAAGTGAGAAGCGAAGCATCCCTCCTTAGGACATTGATTTCAGGACATTCACTTAAAATGTCCGGTCCTTTAATTGGGAAGGTGCCGCTGCCCAGATGGTTGATGTCCTCGAGAAAATAAAAGTTGACATCTCCGCCGTCCAAGAAGTGCGATGGACTAGGCTATGACTAAAACGAGTAGGTCCTTGTGGTATTTACTACAGTGGTCATATAAAGAAGCGCAAATTAGGTTTAGGATTCATGGTGGAAGAGAGACTCCGTCGCTGAATTCTGCCATTCACCCCCGTGGATGAACACCTAGACACAATCCGCATAAAAGCGAATTTCTTCTACATATCGCTGATTTACGCCCAAAAAGGTATGTTTGGCACAACGGTCGGTAATTCAGGCTCCGCTGAAACATCCCCAAATAGGTTTATTCTGATCGAAATATGGTTTGTAGTACTAGATACCTGCATAACAATATTTATCAAGCTACGTAGCAGTCTCTACTCAGACCACTATCTTGTTGCAGAGAAGACACACACCTGCCTCTCTGCAGCAAAAAACGTTCTTCAACAAACACAAGAAAGGTCTGACGACGAGAAGCTGCAATCACAACAGTCAGCCGAATGATTTTCGACTCGATGTACACTCCTGCGCTGAGAGCACTCAACAGCAACTCGGTATAAGGGAACTGTGGGACGGCATTTCAAGCTACAGCTGCAACTGAAACCAATGGTTTTCGGAAAATACAAAAGAGCAGCTGGTACGACGAGGAGTGCCGTGGTGCAGCGGAGAGAAAACAGGTTGCCTATCTGGCAACAATACAGACATCTGCAGACAGAAAAAGAAAGAGGCCGAAAAGCTTGATAAGCTGGCCGACAGGGGTTATGCTCGAAAACTCTACGAAAAAATGCGGCGGCTTACAGAAGGTTTCAAGACTGGAGCATACCTTATTTGCTGAATGGCAGTGAAGAACAACCAAAGAGCGGGGGCCGATGGAATGCAGGCCGAGCTATTCAAACAGGGCGGCGAAGAACTGATAAGGAGCATGCATCAGCTTTTTTGTAGAATATGGTCGGACGAAAGCTTATATGCACTACCCAATTACCGTGAAACTAATTAGTGTCGCTTTAGGCCTGCAAAATTAATAACCGACCAAATATTCATCATGCGCCAAGTCTTGGAAAAGAGAAGTGAGCAGAGGATCGACACACATCACCTCGTCGTCGATTTTAAAACTGCTTTTGACAGCAGGAAAAGGAGCTGCCTTTATGCCGCAATGTTTGAATTTTGTATCCCCGCAAAGCTACTACGGCTTTGTAAAGAAATATTGACGGCGCAAGAACATACTTGTATCGGAGAGGATCTCTTTTATTACGTATGTAGTAGTATTGGTTCGAATTCGTCCACCAAAGAAACACGTGTACCAATTTTCGTCAGGACGCCTTAATATTAATACAAAATCAACGTACTGAAATTTCAAAAAATTGCTTTTTTCTTCTCTTCTGGGAAATGTAAACGAAGTKTTTAGTTCCTCTTTGACAGCTTTATCCAAACTCGTTTAAAAGGTAGATTATGGTAACATGCCCGTTGTGATTTCTAGTCTGGCTCTAATAGCTTAAAATCATCATCCGGATTTCAAAATAGTAAAAAAATTAAATTTAAGGATATGGTTAGTTCCGGACATAGACAAGTCTATAAAACAGACTATCTTACTTACTTATTTCAGGGAAATCGGTCCAGTAGAACTTGAGAAATCGTTATCGTTTTGTAAAAGGCTGTTTGAAGAAAAATGTTTTAAGTGGACACTAAACTGGTCAAGTTCCAATGAAACTAAAACAAATATAACTTTAAAAAAAGTTGAAGTTTGAAAGATCCTCTTAGAGCGAGAATATCTAAACTGTGAAAATATATACGAATTATTTTTTAGACATTTTAAAATTGTTACACTAGAATACCTACTTAATTAAATCGCTTATATGTATTTTATTATATTTTAGTTCTCTTTAATGTGTAGTTTTCTTTAAATTCGGAAAGATTATTTAAGAATTGAGATTACCTTTCATTCAATGTCAATCTTCTTTCTTTTACTATACATTTATTTTTATATCTATTACTAAGTCATGCTACTGTATGTTTTTTATTTTTTATTGTACTGAATATTATTAAGTGTTTTAATTTAATTCGTGTAAAATCATTTTGCAATATGTGTTGACAAAATATAATAGTTTTGTTCACCCAACGGTTGTTGAGTTCTAATCTGTCTAWTCTAATTTTGCCGTTCGTCATAAATTTTGTATCGCTGAGTGTCGCTTGGCAATTTCTTTCATTATATCAACCAACAACTTATCGGTATTACTTAAATATACACAACTATTTCCTTCATAATAAACGCTAACTATTCTAGTGTAGGAATCGAATTTTCGGCAGTTTTTTGAATTTTATTAAAAAAAAACGAAAAAATATGTTTACCATTCATTTTTATGGTGCTTTTATTGATATCTTAAGAATACAGAAAAACAATTTTACAAAAAAAGTATTAAAAATTAAAATAATTAGAGGGGAGGAGAGACAGGTTGAAAAAATAAATGGTACATCTGGTGGCATTGATCCTGACTCTCCTGGTGGTCTGAAAAAAAATCAAAAGAAATTCTTAATAAGTAAGGATGCTGTTATAGTCCCTACCTCAGGGAACGATTTTTAAAAATGGTGACTGCCTGAAAATAAAAATCATTTTTGACGCTTTTGTTTGAAATTCCTGAATTTTTTTGAAAATATTAAAAACAAAAATTTTGACACGATGCTGGTAGGAACGATAAAGGATTATATAAAGAAGATTCACACAAAATTTCAAGTAAATCGGTTGTAAAGAACTTGAGGTAATGCCGGTACCGTGTGGAAAAAATTAGTTTCGAGAAAAACGCGTCTAAAAAAGTGAKTAAAATTTCAGGCAGTCTAAGTCATTTATTAGTGTGCTAGGTACAGCGGATATGCTCTTAATTGTCTAAACTTTGAATATATGAAAAAAATCGAGTTTTCCAAAATACTAGAGTGAAATACCCCCTTAACTCGTAATTTTAAATTTAATAGTATTTGCTCTCAAATTTGACGATCTTCAGCACATTGTTGTATAATGTTGATTTCAATTGTCGTTTATGGAATGTTTATCTCTGCATTTTTCGATTGACAATGTGTTGGTATAAAATAAAGCACAAATCGCTTTATTTCTTGTCTGTTGTTGCTGTAGATGTAGGTACGCATTTCTCTACTGCTTTAGTTGTTCCACTATATCCAGTGGAAAAGCTTCCGTTTGTGGCTATTCCATCCTTGTGTCGTGAAATACTTGTTGCTTCAGTCGTCTAATGGTTGTATTTTTATTGTGACTTTATGGTTAACGCGTTCTAACTAGGCACTACGCTTATCTGGTGGGGTGAAAAACCGGTGGTTCACAGGCAAATTCATTTATATGGTGGAGTTGATCGTGGAAATAAAATATATTAGGGAAATGTATATTTGTTTTAGGCGTTTTCAACATACAWATTTTATATTTTTTATAGTTGTTTCTAAAACAAAACAATTAGAATAGAGCCGTTATATGAACAACTTGACAATCTTGTGCACACCATGTACATACAATGTGTAGAAATATAAATAAAAATAACATTACTTTACAAACACTCTATGTTTCTGGTATTCCGTTGCACTTTAGATTAGTTTACACTTAGTAACTCTTCACCGTGTTCTTTATTCCTTAATATGTTACAACTTGGAGTGTCCGGTCAAGGTTTCATTGGCTACAAAATCGCAAGTTTTATATGGGTGTTGTTATTTATGTTGTTTATATCACTTTAATATACAGTTATATAGATATTATACATATATAAATGTTGAGACGAGTTGAAATCCGAATGACTAATAATCGGACCACTGCCACGGCCACAAAACGTCATTAAACGAAAACCTAACAGTGTCATAACTAAGAACTAAAATAAGATATGGAAATGTAATTTGGCACATGTATCCCAGTCGCATGGCTACCTCCGCTCTCCGTATAAAGGTACTGTTAAATTACTAAAAGCGCGATTCATCAAAGACTAAATACGCCAGACACATTAAAYTTTACACCCAGGATGATAAAAGCGACTTTATAGGAGTCAGAGTCCCCGACCACACTTCGGTGATAATCCATATCTCAGGACTTTCTTGACCATATTTGGGTGATTATATTATCTTGACATTCCTAAGTTTCCTGTTTCAAAATGAGCTAAGTCGAGATACAAACATGCTTACTTCCCATATAACACAATTTTAAATTTCATTTGATTCCTTGGCTTTCAAATATACAAATTAAAAAACAATTTATTAATTAGCGTGATAAAACTTTCTACAAAAAATTTTCTTGAAGTATGTCACCTAGTTAACAAAAATTGCCCAAATTGAACCAAAACTGTTCAAGCCCCTACGTGCTGAATATGTGGACAATAYTGCCAATAGTATAGTTGACTTTTAACCGAAAATATCAGTCAATGTATGAAATATATAATTGAAATTTGGAAATAATTCTTTCCTGGTAGTTGGTCCACATATACCTAATATAAAGATTTGAAAATAATAAAAATTAAGGTTTTAAACCGGATTTAATCCTTGCAAGTTGCAAGAGTCGAAATGTTCGGTTATACTCTTCCTTACTTATGTTAAATAAGTTTGTTACAAGGTATTGAAATTTATTTATGTTTCTTTTCGTTTATAATATTTATAATTTCTATATTATTTTCAGAAATTTTACCGTTATAATCAACTTTCTAGAAAACCAGAGGAGGAATCAGATGATACTAAGGTGTGCGTTGTACCATATTGGTTAATTTTTAAAAAGACTTCTTTACAACTATACAATGTGTTTTTCACATTCTTCGTGACATTATCGATATTTCCTTCCGTACACTCAGGTAATGTTTTTAATGTGAATGTTTAAAAAATAGTATTCAATTTAGTAATAAATATAAATTTATCATTAGAGATGTGGAATTTCGCATTTGTCAAATGTAAATTATAGAAAGAACTCCTATCTTTAATTACAATTATTTATTATAAATGTTATTTTTGTTTCTGCGGTTAAACACTTGCACGCAGGTGATCCGTATTAGAACTATAGGCTTCATCTAAGCCAGGATGGTTATTTGTTTTTATATGCATTTTCATTAAAGGATAAAGAGGAATAGTAAATTATTGTAATGAGTGGTGTGGCGGTAGAAATTCAAATGATTTAATTGATTTAACAAAATTATTCTTCTCCAAAGCGATTACTTCTTGTCTCTTGGGACAAAAAATATATGCAACTTTGTTCAGCGACAAATGTCTGTATATGTATCCAAAATATATTTAAGGGTTTTAAGTTATAACGACCCGAAAACATAGCGTTCAGAGTTGTATTTGCGTAAWTTTATTTTAGTATTCAATCCAGCAACAAATTTTTAAAGTAGTGAGTACCCCAATTAAATACATTTGATGGAAAAACTGTGTCGACTATATTATTTGAGATGAGTAAAATCTATTGATGAGTCCTGGTTCCGGGAGATGGGCACATAATTGCCGATTTAGTCGTAGGAACATAATGTCTTGCAGTAATTAGTGCATTGCTCTAATGCGTTGACATTTTATAGAATGTGAAAAACTTTGATCACAAAGTTGATTCATTGCTACAAAATTTTAGTGAGTGAGTGGGGCGAAGAAACGTGTTTTTTTGAGCAATTCTTCGGAGAGTCTAAACAAGGTCTAACACTGAAGTTATCAAAACTGAGAAGATTTTCTCTATCAGCAACAGGAAATTCGCTAAAACAACTGATATATCAGAACACCACTTTTTTAACTGAATACAGGCATTATATATTAATATTGTAGTTTACTGCTTGATCGGATCTTACGGAGAATAGTTTATGAATCCAGTGGATAAAAACAAAATTTAAGAAAAAGTAGCTGAAGTTTAGTCGGTATTTCCAGTAAGTAACTTTATCTAACTAAAATATGCGCACTTCTTGCTTGGACTTGAAAATTTTACATTTTGAAGTGAGAGAGTATTCAATAACAAATCTATTCTAATTGGTGTTAACTTCTACACCAACATATAAAGACCAATAAAAACATGGAGAAATTCCAAACAATTTCAACCCGGACGTTTCACAGTGGGAAATACAAATCTCTTTCAATATATTTGCGTGACTGTAGTTCTATTGCTATTGTGTCTAAACTTTATGCCATTATGGACTCGAAGAATTATCACATAATGCCACACAAACCACAATAAAAGCATGAAAAGATAAACGTTTCATGGAAGTAGTAAATTTTTTTGTACATTTCTTCTGTATATTCTTTTTTTTCAATCCCATCATGAAATTTTCTTTGGAAATACCCTAAACAAATTCCCTGAAAATTTTAGCCTTAATATTAACATTAAAGACTGGACCAAGGCATGTAAAAACCTGGCTCTAAACCCGACTTTTCCAAGAATTTCGTAACGGGACTGAAAACCATTAATAGTTAAAAAAACAAACACCCTAATATATATATATTATTATATATAGATAGTATCTGTATTGAATTCATTTGTTACAAAAAATGTGATAAATGAAGAACCGCTTTATCGATTTTGTACAAACTTCACATAAACCATCTACTTAATGGTCCGACCAAACCCTAAAGCTTTGGTTTGGATAGGTGAAGTCGCTCTTAAATGGTATGTAAGTATATATATATATATTGTTATTTTCCTCGCTAGATAGCTCCGAGGATAAACGCGTCCGATCGCTGCTGCGGCCTCCGACGCGCTATCTATACGCATGCAATTTTTAAATTTGTAATATCTTTGAAAATATTMATTTAAACTACAGGGTGGCTGATGAAAGCCGCTACCAAAAAAATAAAAGTAACTAACTTTCTTTCTATTTAATGAATCTGGTTAATTATTTTTTTTATTTTGCAGATTGACTTTTACATTTAACAAAAATGGATAAATGGGACACTGAAACAATAATTTGGACTGTCCGCCGCTATCACGCACTGGAGTCCGTAGTTTCGGTTCAAAGAGAGTATAGGCGCACGTTTGGCGGCAATCCTCCGAGCAGATGGACCATAATGAGACTTGTAAACAATTTTGCCGAGCATGGGATAGTCAACAGAAGACCTTATCAACGAAACCCTTCAGTTCGAACGGAGGAAACAATCGCTGCTGCCATACAAAACAATGCACGGTGTAAGCAGACAGTCAATTATGCACAARGATTTGGACTTATTCCCATATAAAATTCAAATGGCCAACAAAATGAATGCTACAGACTTGCCGATTCGCTTGGAATTTTGCCAGAAGATGCAAATTCAAATGGTAGAAGAGGATGGGAACATGTTGAATTATCTTTTCATGTCTGACGAGGTCCATTTAAACGGAAACATAAACAAACAAAATTGTCGAATATGGGGTGCTTCCAACCAACAGAAGCTCCATGAGATGGAATTGCATCCACTTCGTGTCACAGTGTGGTGTGCAGTTTCATCACGCTGCATTGTTGGGCCCTACTTTTTCGAAGAAAATGGTCACACCGTTACGGTAACTGAAGACCGTTACTTGAGCATGTTGCGAGAGTTTTTCTATCCAGAATTACGBCGAATGAGAATTTCTTTCAACTCTGTGTGGTTTCAGCAAGATGGTGCAGTTATGACAGAATTGCGACGAAAATTTCCCAATAAGCTGATATCCAGAAACTCCACATTTCGTTGGCCACCCAGGTCGCCGGACCTTACTGCACCCGACTTTTTCTTGTGGGGTTATTGCAAACAGGAAGTCTACAAAGCAAAACCAACAAATTTGAATGAACTAARGCAATCCATTCGAGAAACAATTGCGGCTAATCCTGTCTCAACTCTCCACGCAGTAATGAACAACTTTTTGGTAAGATGCCGCACATGCATCAACCAGTAGGGGGGCATTTAAATTCCTTTCTTTTTTTTAACTAATTAAGCTATATTTAATAAAATTGAATGAGCTTTAATATGAATAAAAGAAAAATTAATGTAGCAAAATTCACCAGCCACCCTGTTTACGCTGTAAAGGGCCATATAGTTCTATATAAAATCAACAGTGTATTTCAGCGATTTAATTGGATTAATGCTGTATTGGTTAAAATCACTTCGGAAATTAGGCATTATTTGTCGTAAAACGAAAATGAAAGAGAAATGTTAATGTGGAATATCCATAAGAGATAGACATATGCATACTTTCGCAGTTTCGAAAATCGGCGTTCGTTTTGTTTTTTCCACCAACAACGCATTTTTGTGACACTTTGACGTCGCTAATAAATATATAATTTGTAAAGTCTATATTAACTACCTACTTAGGTAGTAATACAAACTTTACTTCATTATATATTTCAAAGGGTGTTTCAACATCAAATAGATCAGTTTACACATATATACTTACATATGTGTTTCGATATGAAATATATACAGAATATATGCATATATATTATATTCACACTCATTTACGCGATGTAGATAACTACTACTTTACTGAAGTTTGAGGTATTCCTCATGCTCTGGTTCCCCCGGCGGGTAATGCGTCGAATACCTTCAGAACTGGAGTGTTTTCGTCCATGCGGACGACGTGAGCTAGCCAGCGTAGCCGCTGTCTTTTAATTCACTGAGCTATGGCAATAGTTTTGTATATCTCATATAGCTCTTCGTTCCATCGAATGAGATATTCGCCGTAGTCAACGCGCGACCCTCGGTTCAGCTGTTCTTTTGCATTTTCCGAAAAATAATGGTTTCAGTGGCAGCTGTAAGTAAAAAGTTTGAAAAGCCGTCCCACAACTCCCTTATACCGAGTTGTTGACGAGTGCTCTCAGGCAACGAAGTAGAAAAACGTTCGGCTATCTGTTGTGATTGCAGCTTCTCGACGTCGAACCTTGTGTTTGTTGACGTGCGTTTTTTGTTGCACAGAAGCGGGTGCAAATCTTCGCTGCAACAARATAATGGTCCGAGTCGTTGTTATGACCTCGGAGCGTACGCACGTTTAGAAGACTGGAGACGTGTCTTCCGTCTATCACAACATAATCGATCTGGCTGGTGGCTTTTCGATCCGGAGACAGCCAGTTAGCTTGATGTATTTTCTTGTGCTGGAATCTGGTATCACAGATAACTATATTTCGGGGCCCGGCGAAGTCGATCAGCCTCAACCCATTTGGGGATGTTTCCTCGTGGAGGCTGAATTTTACGGCCGTAATGCCGAAGAGGATGGAGATACCTTCTTTGCCCACCCTGGCGTTAATCAGCGGCGTGGGCGCAAATCAGCTATAGGTTGAAGTACCTCGCTTTGATGCGGATTGTTTCTAGACGTTCATTTATCGGAGTGAATGATAGTACTTGGACTCAGACGAGTAGGTCCTTGTGGCATTTACTACAGTGGCCATATAAAGGAGCGGAAGTTTAATGGGWGGCTCGGAGTCTCTCTCCCACCAGAATCCCACACCAAACCTCCGCGCTTTTATATGGCCACTGTAGGAAATGCCGCAAGGTCCTACTCATCTGAGTCCTTGTCCCGTCCATCGCATTTCTTGGACAGGGGTGATATCAGGCCTCACTCTAACGAGGACCTCAGCCATATCGACAGCAGCACCTTTCCAATTAACGGACCGGACATTCCAGGTGCATGCCCTCAAATCTTAGTCCTTAATTCGTTTGCCATGGTCGTCACTTTAGCTCGCCTTCAAGCGGATGTTCTTAGGCTACCCAGAGGATACTTGGTCAACGACCGGAAGTCACGAGCTGCTAGAGCCAGATGTAAAATAATCGTGTCTGGCCACTCCTAACTGAATTTCGATCAGAGAACTTTCCTCACTTTCGGAAAATCTACACATGACTTCATCCTCAGTTGTAAGTCTACATTCCTTAATATTGGAATTAACATTATTTTTCTCATCAAAAATCCTCAATTCTTCTATTTTTGCACCATTTTTTGTCATTCTGAGAACCATGTATGTTGTTGTAGTTTTTATACTTTTGCATTATGCTCCTACATTATAGGGCAATTCACAATCTGGTGCAAATGGTCTTGCATATTTGCAATTGCAAATTCGTTGTATATTTTGTTAGTGTAAAAGCAACAATATGCCTCGCTCATTTGCAATTGCAAATATGCAAGACCATTTGCCCCAGATTGTGAATTGCCCTTATATAATAATTTTCAATGATCAGGTTAAAGGGACGTGTTGAATACCGAGTGGCTGTCTGTCCGACCGGTTATCCGTCCTTCCGTGCTAGCTGTAACTAGGTAGACATGGAACTATAAAAAGTTTGATATTATAGGACGGCCTAATCGGAACACTGTTACGCCCACAAAACGCCATTAATCGAAAATGTTTGAATTGTCGTAAGTAAGCTCCCCACTAGGACATAATATTATTATTTGGCATTGTTATGGCATATGAGAGAGGGGGATCTGTGATTTTAAAATTTCTAAAAAGTGGCATGGTTCCGCCTGAATTTTCACAGTTTGTCATTTCTTATGACCTTGTGGATCGTTGGAATCGGGTGATTACTTCGTCCACTTTTCTTAAAGAGGTTATGTTATAAGCGACTAACCGTTCGACAAATTAATACCTAAATGCTTCAGAGATATTATACTTTAAACCCGGAATGGTCCATATGTATCAATTTTAAATTTCATCTCAGTTTTTTTGTTTTCCAGAATACAAATCTAAGTTATATGAATATATTGAGATACCACTTTGCGCTAATAGAGTTTCTAAGGGATGCCATCTCTCGTCTAAAAATTATCAAAATTGGACCCAACCTTATTGCTGAAAATATCGGTCAATCTATAAGATAAATTATTTATTAATACTGTTTGTTTSATCGATTTGATTTGTTTGAGATATTTCGTCTTGCCCTCGTTTACCACCAGACCCATTTGCTTCGCTTCCTTATCAACTATGGAGAAAGCATAATAAACGGCACGGTTGTTAAAGCCAATGATATCAATATCATCGGCGTACACCAGCAACTGTACACTTTCATATAGGATGGGACTTTCCCTGTGTAGACTAGAGAGTAGTCACACGAAAGGGTGTCGGCTTGTCTGAAATCTCGTTTAATATCGAACGGCTCGGAGAGGTCCCTCCCGATCCTGCCGAAGCTTTTGATGTTGGTCATGTTCAGTTTACACAACCATATTATTTTTGCTTGGATATCGAATTCAGATCATCATCGGTCCGCCGCTTAATTCTTCAGACGAGTAATTGCTATGGGAAATACTTCATGGTCGTTCAATTGAACGTCTGCTCCATCGTCATCGATTAGGGAGTTGCATTCGCCATTTAGTGATGTTAAGCCTTCACTGCCTTTTAGCAGGCTGGCRAAGGGTTTCCTCCATAATTTTAGTGTGCTCTGAGTTTTTTCCGGCCGTGAAAACTTTCTTTAGTCGCCACATCTTTCGTAGAGTTTTCTAGCATTTTACCTGTCGGCCAGCTTGTCGAGCTCTTCATACTTACCAATTCCAAAACCCTCTTCAACTCTCGGTATTTATCCCATCCCTCACGTGTTTGATCGATTGATGCGGTGCGGTAATTTCTCTCCGCTACGACACTACTCGTCGTACCAGCTCTTCTTTTGCCTTTCGGAAAACGGAACCTTCCTTGCGTTTTTTGATGTACTACAAGCTTGATTTTGACATCGTGGTGGGGTCTTTGATCACATCGTCCTTTTTTTCCGTCGAGGGCTAGGTGAAAATCCGCGATATGTTGAAGAACTGCGATTTGGAATCTTTTGCCCACAACGAATTTGCGGTACTTTATATAGCAACAGTAGTAAATGCTCACTTTGGCTCTCCTTCAAACGGATATTTTTTGGTCTAATACTGGAAGTCGTGAGTTGCTGGAGCCATATGAAAAAAACCGTTTCTGGCCACTCCCAAGTGAATGGTAATCAGAGAACTTCACTCAATTGTGTGAACTTGTACACATACTTCATCCTCCAACAATACTACGAAAATGAAAAAAATGGATTACAATCATCAAATTCTTTCAAATTCGCTTACACTTGAACTTAGCACTTGCAATTTCAATTTGAAGTTTTATTGGAAATGATTGTATAAAAATTTTAGTCACACTGCTTCGTATCAGTACTTCTGTCAATCCCGGTTAAGGACCAYAACCAAGGCTGCAGATTTTGAACCGAAAATTCATTACATTTTACTGATTATTGCCATATTGTGAGAAATAATTGTTTAAATGAGTTAAGCATCCACCCACCCTATCCGGGAAAAACTGGCCCATCCTAGTAAGGCACAGTTAATATACCACAGCCGATGACACCATAACACTTATATTATCACAAAACACAACTCACCACACTTCTGCATCAACCCACAAAAACATAAAGGATGGTACAGTGAGCAAGTCCAAKACATTCGTTTACACATTCGTCACATACAGTTCGCACATCTAAATTCGATTAGATACTGCGCTGCGTCAACACTACTTTTGACTCCGATCGACAGCGTTCCGCCCGCACCGATTTGCAGCGATCCGTTGGACATTAAAACACTTCGTTATACACAGTAGAACATTAAACTTTTTAAAACATTTAATTTATAATTTAATCTTAAAATAACATTGTACTAAATTAAATACTTTAACAATAAATTACACTGTTATTATAAACTTGAGTGACACGGATATTTTTATTATGTATGTTATGCCCATTTTCTTCTTCGTGATTGGCGTAGAC
>NW_017537272.1:52680-53942 GCF_001853355.1 Bactrocera latifrons | reverse complement strand
ACGGGTATTATGAGTGACTTATAGAGTTTGGTTTTTGTTTGTCGAGAGAGTACTTTGCTTCTCAATTGCCTGCCCATCTAAACTATCTTATATGTGCATAGTGACTACTTTAGTTTCGTAGTCAAAAAGATATACTGGGTACAAACTTAATCATGGTCCTTCGAGCCCAAAAGACAGGCACTATAAACTTACAGCCACAAGCCAAACCACAAATAAAAGAAAAGCAATCCAGTGCAGTGAAGTGCAGTAAATTTTGGGTTTAATTTATCGGAAAACCCGAAACTGTTCAGTATAATATATATACCCATATGCATACATACTTAAAAACAAATACCAAATTTGTCGTTGCTTATGTACTAGCTTACCTTCGGGTAGTCTAAACACAATTAACGCTCCAATAAAATAAAAATTAAAGTATTCAATTGGACCAGTATCCGGCAATACTCTTTACTCTTAGTCAAGTAATAGGCAAGATTGCTTAAAATTAGTAAGCGAAGGCAATCATTAAAATTATAACAGAAAAAGCAACACCAACAAAACACACAAAAAAAAAAAAACATACAAACATACATATATGCATATCTACATACATACATACATACAAGTTATATTTTTCTCTAACCCGGTTGAAACCCGACGTTCAGAGTTATATTTTAATCTTGAGGCCAGTAAAACCTGCCAAAATAATAAACCACTTTTTTATTTAATAGTACATTTATTATTTATTTATTTGTTTAAGTTTAAGACGAAGCGTCAAACCGCTAAGTAATTCCTTTTTTTTTAATTCTCTCTTAGTCTAACGTAACATCATTATTTATATTTATTTATGGGCGGTTCCCAACTTTGTAAATTTGTCTAATGTAGTTAGAAAATAKGTTTTTTGAATTTGAAAAATATCGACATGCACAATTTCGTTTGGCTTTTCAGGCGTATACGTGAACAGGAACCGCTTTCTAATTGGCTTTCTATCGTATTTATTTTCGATACAAACTCTGCAACTGTTGCAGTATCTATTTATATATTTTAATAATTTTGGGTTGAAATATAAATCTTTCAACTCTWTGAAATTTKCCTGAATGCCTCTATGATTGCCMTTTATATGAGTTTCGTTAATAAGGTTCAGTAGCGATTCTTCAGATTCTACATCGCTTGCTAATTTTGTGCATTTTATAAATTTCAGGTGAATATCATTAGAGAAAAGTTCTATTAGCTTTGTTTGAATTTGGTTATATTTATTGTCCGGGAGTTCGGAGTATATTCCT
>NW_017537272.1:42261-44970 GCF_001853355.1 Bactrocera latifrons | reverse complement strand
CCAGCTCTGAAAGTATTCGACGCAGTAACCGCCGGGGGAAGCAGAGGAAGAGGAAGACCTCCACTCCGTTGGAAGGACCAAGTGGAGAAGGACCTAGCTTCACTTGGAATATCTAATTGGCGCCACGTAGCGAAAAGAAGAAACGACTGGCGCGCTGTTGTTAACCGGCTATAATCGCGTAAGCGGTGTCYACGCCAATTAAGAAGAAGAAGAGTACCCAAAAGCTGCATTATAGACTAAGCGAGTCAAAATTCCCGGAAATAATACTAGAGATTGGGTGGGGAGCGCGCATCGACAACAAAGGGCAATAATTGCAACATAATAAAAAATAATAAATACATCTAAAATTGTTGTAATTACTTTTGATTTATACAAATAACCATTAATGTATGTAAACGTTTTTGATATGATTTAAGCGCTTTTTAAGCTTTTGTTTTAATTTCTTTTTTATCTGTGTAAACATAAACATTTGTAGCATTTTTATATAGCAAAATATACATCTCTTGAAATAATAATAATAATAATACCCTCCTCCCGCCCAACCGACACGAAGGGCGCAATCCGCGAACGAGCGGAAATAGCCGAGTCATAAAAGGCAAGAGAGTTTTAAGCGTTGCGATCTTAAGCTGCTCAGCTACAGAAACAAAAATTTCAACAACCAAAATTAAGAATTAAAAATAGATATAATAAAAACACAAAATATAAACATTTTAAAACAAATAAACTTATCGTAGATTAATAGAACTAGATGTATGTGAACTTTATTGATTCACTGTATACCAACAATTTAACAGTCCTCGAAGCACTTTTCATAAAAACTTTTTGGAGGGCCTTTATTTGTTTGAGAATTTTGTATAATCTCTTCGATTGACTGAAATTCAGTTTGGGGAACAAGAGGAAATTGTAAATAGCCAAATCTGGTGAATATAATAGTTGTAGGATGATATTCATTGGGTTTCGGTCAAATCGTGACTCGATGCGATGGTGCATTATCATCCTGTAAGAACCCTGAATTGTTCTCCTGAACAAATTCATAATGCACCAAACTAATATATCGAAAAAAAAATTATTATTATCTTGACTTTTGTGCTGCTGTATTTTTTTTGTTTCGGCTCGTATTTACCCTCTATTCCGATAATTGTTGACTTGCTTGTATGTCAAGCTCATAAACCCATGTCTCATCCGCAATTTTGATGATTTTTAAGCACCATATTCTTCAAATTTTTTTTTAATATTTTCATCAGTTGAAGAGATGCCACCAGAACGAGGCATGTCTTCGCGATCTCTCGACCGTTTTGGAAGGCTTTGTACGACTCGTAAACTTGTTATCTACGTATTGTAAAAACCGTACCACTGAGATGTACCGACTTAAGCAAACTGATTGACAAATCGCGCTCATATATTGCATAGTAATTAAGGACTTACTTACGAATTACATCTTTTTGAAATATCATTTAATCATTAAATCATTATAAATTTATATTTGGAACGGGACGTTGTACGTAACGAACTGGAAACGTGTTGACACCCAGTTTATATTCCAAAGCAAGAAGGTGACAAACCGAATTAGTGTTGCATACGAAAATACAGTGAGCGACCGTGATTTAAGAAATAAATATTATTTATTTGATATAAACTTACCTCCTCAATTCTCAAACACACAATATTTTTATACTCTTGCAACATGTTTCTACAGAGTATAATAGTTTTGTTCACTGAATTTTTGTTTGTATAACTGTAAACTAATCCAAATGGATATAGGATTATATCTTTAAGAGTGTATATATTTTATGTGTAATATAATGTGACTTCCAAAATAAACATGACTTAAAAAAACAGAACATATCGTTTTTACAGCAAAACCAATTTATTTTATTCAAAATAGTCTCCTTCTGCTTCAATACAGCTTTTTGCACGGTCCAAAAGCATGTCGAACGCGTGTTTTAGCCGCCAATATGCCAGTGCAAGCCTTTCCTTTCATGGGCAAATGCATTTTTCCGAAAAGGAAAAGTCGCACGGAGCCATATCAGGTGAATACGGGGAGTGGGTAATGGTTAAAATGTGATTTTGGTCAAATAATTGTCCTTCGAATGTTGGGTTCTGAGCAATTTTTAATCGTCAGTCAAATTGTGCGGAACAAACCATGCAGGCACCTCTCGTAAGCCCAAATATGCGGTCAAAATACTATAAATCAATGTTTTGGAAATTTTCAATTTCATTTCCATGAATTTCATTGATGAATGCGGTTGATTTTTGATGAATTCCGGAGATCTGTTGCGGGATAGGCAATCATCGCCATAAACGTGTTTCATCAATTGAAACGTTTCGGTAAAAGTTTGTTTATCAATTTCAAAATAAAATTTAATGTTGGCTCTTTCTTCGAAGCWCATTTTCGTACCAATAACACAAACATACTGACACTTTAATGCTATAACTTCACTTCCAACGGATGAAATGTCATGAAATACTTACTGGTCAATCAATAAAGATAGCAGATTTTAACGCACCAGTTGATGGCCCCAAGGGCCGCTAGAAGCAAAAGGTCCTGTTTACTTTGAAACGCACCTTGTATTTTAGGAGCAAGGATATAATGTTACGAATAAAACATAGGGGAAGGTGGGGCATGGTTTTGGTTTCGGTTAAAAAGTCACATAAAAGTTGTTTTTTGTGAAAATTCCAAAGCATGGATTTGTAGTGCGAGTCGTAACC
>NW_017537272.1:37595-39871 GCF_001853355.1 Bactrocera latifrons | reverse complement strand
AGTATGAGACGAGCCGATGACAGTTGGTTGCAGCTGTCAACCTATACTAGGGAAGAAAATATCGCGCTGGCCCGGGATTCCCCATGTGCCCAACATTCCCCACCTTCCCCTATTCTGCAATTTTTATTAAAATGACTCAAATATTGGCGGATATATACACCATAAAGTGACATAGAAGTTCTAAAATCTTTTATTATTAGGTATTGTTCAAATATCATTGAACATGCTTACTTATCAGCAAAGCCGAAATTCTACCAAATATAAATATCTATTTATATATTAATATACATACATACATATGTACATAAACATAGTCATGCATTTACATGCAATGCGCATCAAATAGTAATAAAAATGCATGGGTAAATACAAGTCATAAAGTTGCAGATCACATAACATTAAAGATACTCACACACATGTATTAAATTGTATGGTTAAAAACAACCCCATGTAGTGTGCAATACATACAAACATATACACCTACAGATATATTTTGTTATTTAAGATAGATTTATAAAATAGTATATAAGCAATGAAAATACCAAATAAAAATCAGAATGAAATGTTTCTCAGCTTGAATATGGTCTTTATTTCCCCTCACCAGTGGTAAGGGTATAAAGAATCTTATTTAAGTTGTAACGTTTGATCTTATCAAACATTTTTGGTCTTCAAGGCCGATTTAGTGCTCGGCCAAAATTAGAAGTCCTGTATTTACAAAGCAGGCAAAATACAAAAAAGCCCTGTTCAAAATATAGGCAAATTAAAACAAAATAATAGTAAGACAGGTGCATATTTCCGCATATTAACAACATAAAAATAATAATTGTTACACGGGTGTAAATTCCATCATATTATTAAACCGATCACATGACCCGTCTTAGCAGATACTAAATGAAGTAATCTAACAGCTATCCAAGAAATATTTAGCGGCTGTGAGTCGAGGGCGACCAGGCGACCAAATCAATATACCTCCAACGATTTCTTTGGTAAATACCGGCAGTTACACAAATACGAAAAGTGTTGCGGAAAAAATCATGGGTATAAACCGAAACAAAATTCTTGATGCCCAACCTATTTTATCCGAAAGGGTGTTGCACACGTCCAACATTTTTCCAACAAATTCTGACATGACAAATAAATACAAATCAGATATATTTGATTTTAATCATGGAGTCTCCATATTCAAGAGGAAAATTCAACTCCTCAGAAAAGTAATGGATTCTCTTCACAAAATTACTACAATAAAAAGTGATGATATCAAACTTGAAATTTGTGTTTCTTCGATCGATACAAAACGATTTAATCGACCAGTGCTTGACCCTAGAGACATCTATTGGAAAAGTTGTAGACTTAATATTTTCAAATAACATAAAATCTCAAACTTTGTAAAGCGAGATTACAAGAAGCAGAGCCCGAAATAAGTTACAGTTCTCTTCAGCGTGATGTGCTGTTAGAAAATTTTATCGTAGAAGAACCGAAAATTTTGTAACTTACTTTAATTTAAAATGTACAAAAGTTCAAATCCTTTATATACCTTGGATATATCTCTCTTCTGCTGAAGAAAAAACAGCAGAAGTAATAGAGCAAGACAAAAGGAAAATTAAGTTGAAGAAGAAAAGGAACTTCATAAACCTTCAAAAACTGAGGGAAAATATATGAATTGGTATCTTGTCATCTATCTCTTCCGGCAGGCTCACATTTTGGAAAAATGTGGGAAAGTGAAGTTCAGCTTAAATCGTTTGAAGATAAGGACGAAACTGAAGTAACTGACCACATTTTGGAAGATGATGCTGAAGCGTATAAGAAGGAAGAGGAAATTCAAGTTTTGCACAAATCAACATAATTGCCAAAAAACCGCAAAGGTGTTTTAGTTGAGCCAAATCCTAATCTTACCAAAAAGGAACGCATCAATACACAAATGAAGACGTGGAAAGTCGCTGACGATGTAGGAATGACAGCAGAAGATGCAGAACGGAACGCAAAAGCCAAGATGAAAAAAAGGATGGGATGTCTACCAACAAAATACATACAACAATCACCGGAAGGGCGGAATCAGTGGAGAAGAGTACACAAAGATACAAAAAAAAGAAACGTAAAATCAAAGGTACACCATCGTCGGACGTCAAAGAGGAAAAGCCGATAGAACACGAATTTCAAACAAGTAAGGAACGGCTAAGTTCGGTTGTCACCGAACATTTTATACTCTCGCATGATAAAGTGATAATCGAGATTTCAGGCGTGGTTGTGAACCGATTTCACCCATATTTGGTACATGT
>NW_017537272.1:25566-37040 GCF_001853355.1 Bactrocera latifrons | reverse complement strand
GACATCCGGATTTTAACTCTACTCGTCACCCTGATCACTTTGGTAGATATAACCCTATATCTAGCTCTTATAGTTTTAGGACTTACAAACAACCGTTATGTGAACAAAACTATAATACTCTCTTTAGCAACTTTGTTGCGAGAGTATAAAAATAGTTACGTGCAAACTATCACTGAATCAGCACAGGAAGGCGCCTAGTCATCGCGACTGTTACTTAGTTGTCGACCATGACAGGATCGCAAGCTGTTATCACCTTTCCAGCAGTAACTTTTGACGTCCGGGAGAATGTTCAAAATTAAACATGTCGTTATATTAAATAAGATAAGATAAGAAATTTCATATACATACGTATCATATACAGTCCACTAACTTGTTTTAAGTAATCATTTCTATCCCTCGGAAATATATTAAAATTTCATTGAACATGCCTACTTATCAGCAAAGCCGAAATTCTGCCAAATATAAACATCTATTTATATATTAATATACCTACATACACATATACATAAACATACTAATGCATTTACATGCAATGGCCGTCAAATAATAATAAAAATGCATGGGTAAAGGCAAGTCATAAAGTTACAGATCAGATAACATTAGGCGCACATACTCATGTATTAAATTGTATAGTTAAAAACAACGCCATGTAGTGTATAATACATACAAACATATACACCTACAGATATATTTTGTTATTTAAAATAGTTTTCTAAAATATGATATAAACAATGAAAATATCAAATAATAACACAGTTCAACAGCTACTCTGGGGTCGAGAAATTCAAAGTCAGGGTGATTTTCAGTGTAGTAAAACCCTCAAAGGGTTTGGCGTTCGTATGTGTGAGTGTTTTTTTTATGACCTTTTGAATTTTTTTTCCTTATTTCCCAGGGTTTTCCATATTAACAAATTAATTTTTTCCTATCAGGCGTACTAAATGGTCCAGATATACGAAAGCTGATTAAAATTGACGCATTCAACAATATATTGATTGACATATATTAAATGCATGGCAGGCAATCAAAGAAGTAATAGAAGGCTTGTTGGGAAAGCATTGTTGTAACAACTACGATGTTTATGTCGCAAGGATGTTAAGAGCATTGTCGTAAATTGTTTTTTTTTGGCTTTTGCCAAAATGTTACAACTAAGCGAACAAACATCAAGATAAGGAAAAACGGGGTTATAGGGTCGTAAAAAATGACACATACGACCGCCAAACCCTTTGAGGGTTTTACTATATTGACCTAGTACCATYACCCTGACTGAATTTCTCACCCCCCAGACAATAATCCCAAAAATGTTCCACAATGTAATCAGAATGAAGTATTTCTCAGTTTGAATAAGGTCTTCTCATTTCCCCCCACCAGTGGTAAGGTTTGTTAAAATCTTCATTGAGTTTAAAACAGTTATGTGGAGGCTCAGGAAAGTATAGACCCGCTTCAACCCATTTTTGATAMAATGAAATACTATTACCAGAAGAGGATTCTGTGTGAATTTCAATTTCATAYATCACACATTGAACGATATTTACAGCCAAAAGTCAACTATTGGTATCGGGACTACATATTCAGTATCTAGGGGTTTGAACAGTTTTGGTGGGATTTGGACAATTATTGGTCAAAATGTGTACTACTTTAAGGGAATTATTGCCGCAAAATTTTATTTCGTTATATTAATTAATTCTTTATTTGTGTACTGGAAAGTGATAGAATCAAATGGTGTTTTAAATTGAATGACGGGAAAATGTTTAAGTTTATATTTTAAGTAGAATCCTTGTAGTTTAGTAAAAAAAAACAATAATTTATAGCTCGACCCGACACTATAACAAAAACACTAATATATAAAGAATTAAATTTTGTTTTTAGTTTTAATAATGACTCATTGTTTTTCAAAAAAAAAAAAAAATTAAAATAAAATAATACTTTAACTAAATTATCAAATGGATACCATGTTGACCAGAATCCATAAAAAATATTTTCCAGAATTGGCTTCACACAGCACAAAAAACCACTTGCAATTTCGAGAACAATAGAGAGTATTACTAATAAGGACGTGCGTACTGCAGGAAGTCTAGGTTCCGACTACTTGGGTGGACATTCATTTAATCGGTTCATTATAGTACAGTTACTTAGGTACTAAAAAAATCAATTTTGAATAGCATCACTAWAGTTTCTAATTCTCACTTTTGTCCGGGTTTTGAAGAAAAATGCTCCTATGTGCGACGGTCTGTCTGTGCAAGCTAAAATTTGAGTTAAAAATTAGATATCTTAATGAAACTTGGCAAAAAATGATTGATTTCGTAGATGGGCGTAATCGAACCATTGCCGCCCACAAAATACCATCATAAGTAAACCTATAAAGTGCCATATTTAAGCACTAAATTAAGATATATAGATGGGGTATCGCAGTAGCAATGGGTACCTGTGAGGTAAACATTTTAAAAAATTAGACGTAGCCGAGGGGCAAGCACCTACTTAATTGATTTTACTCCATATGATTGGTGATTATATGTAAAATACCTTGATGAAACTGTGGGTGCACTTTAATAGTGTGTGGTATAATGAATTTCGTTATTCCAACAAGCCAAATATGTCGAGCTATGAGACTTATACATAAAATTGTATCAAAATATTTTTTTCAATTTTACGCGGGCCAACATACCCCATAATAAGGGCCACCGGTTTAGTCAGGTTGGTAAAAATATGTGATATTTTAATAAAACAAAATGTACATTTTTTTTTCAAAATAATGTGGTTTAGTGCTAAATTAGAATAATATTGTTCTATATCGATTTTAATCATTTAGGCACAAAGATACACGCTCTCCCATTTTATTGAGTCACCCGGTGTATAAAGGCTAAGACATACTAATAAGAAATTTAAATTATATACTTATGTACTTCATTGACCGATATTTTTGATAAGAAAGTCAACTATAGTAACTATTGGGTCCACATATTCGGGGCCTGAACAGTTTTAATCCAATTTGGGTAAGTCATTATGTGGAATACTTTAAAGGAACTATTCGTGCAAAACTTTATCTCGTTATATAAATTGCTTCCTGATTTGTATACCAGAAAATGAAAAAATCTAATGGAATTTGAAATTGTGGGACGTGGTTGTTGTCCGATTTCACTAAATTTTAAAACAATGTTATACATTTAACTTGATTGAAATCGATCGTGCAGGTAAGCGATATATGATTTCACCTAAAGTTACTTTAAAGCTGTATCAAACTCTTTCARATTTAAAAGTTAATGTCTTTGGTGAATTAAGTTATTGATTTATAGTAGCTTTTAGCATTACCGATTTCTCAGTTTTTGCAAACATGGTTATTTTCGCTWGAATGGTTTGGGAAATATGGGGCGGGGTCAAACAAAAAAGCGGTCTAGCTTTGTACCTTTGTGCTTGTTATCTCAAAAACTCTAAATTAACCATCTGATCTAAAGTAACATTTCAGTTATAAATATATAAATTTTTCCATTATTTTCTGTTAATACCTCATTATGGGAACTATATAGTACGTTTAAAGTCTCTTATTTTAAAGCTTATGTGAAGATATATTTAATAACATATTCGATTAGTCAGAACTGTAAGATTAATTTATATATTTTTCTAGATATAAAGTTATCGCCGTCTTCAAACTTTATTATTCAGTCACCGGATCTCTTCACTTCTGTGACCTGTTTCCTTACCTTTAACCTCTTTGCAATGTTAGGGAGTTTGACAACATCTTGGATACAATGGGTAAATATTAAAAATTTGTGTACAATATTAATAATAATTTCATAAATTGAAATTGATAATGTTTCCTAATTCTTATATTAAACAGCAAATGTTATATTAAATTAAGAGTAATGACAAGCAAATATTACATTGCCAGACAAATCGGAGCAACGTATAGCGAAGGATATCTACATAGATAAATACATATCTTTGAATTTGCTACAAAATGCTAAATATTATGTGTTTCCGCTAACAATAGCAAATTATGTGAGTAAATTGCTGCTTAAAATTGCGAACACACCACTTCAACGATTCTTTAATAAAAATGCTAACGCTATCGTTCGAAAAATCACGTCTTCTTGATTTTAAAGTAAATTTATACTTCTCTGTAATGTAATGTTATTTCTTGGTCATAAATTTAATCTAAACTTTTTACGGGTTCTATAGTGCCACCACTTTATTCTAATGCAACTGCCGGGATTACAGAGGGTAATTAGCAAAACGTACCTTTCCTGCTACTGCAGACCGGTACTCCATCAGGAAAAAAGATATATGGGTATCCCAATATTTTTAATACTTGTTTGCAACTATTCTCATATGTTCATCCAAAGCTGGATTGAATCATTCTACAATTGCATCGGACTGCGGATGTATTGCAGGTGAACGGGTTTTCTGGATAACCAGTTTCTAGCACATCTCCTGAATTAGAGCAGATTCAAAATTCCTTCCTTGTTCAAAATGTAATTCTATGGGAACACCATATGTCTATACGGATTTGTTGATAAATACATCCGGTACTGTTTCTACCTCTTTGATAAAAGTTGYTCTGTCCATTTGATGTTAGTCCATGACAATAAAGAAATATTTTTTTCTTTTTTTACGTTGGCAAAAGCTGTTGCCATAATGGTCCGATTTAATTATAACTCGCGGATACCATCTTTACACAATTATTATAATTTACTTTAGTTTTAATTTATCCCGCTTTCCGTAGTCTGTGAGCTTCTGCTACTGTTTCAACTGTGAGGACACCTGTGCTGATATACAAGGAGTAATCAGGATTTAACAAAAAAAAAAAAACAAAAAAAAAATGGATGGTTTCTTCAGCAATATGAATTTACTTTATTCAATATAGCATCCCTCTGCTACAATACAGCTTTTTGCACGGTCCAAACGCATATTGAACGAGTGTTTTAGCTCGTTGGCCGATATGGCCGCCAGTATGCCGGTGCTAGCCTTCCCTTTCATGGGAAAATGCATTTTTCTGATAAGGATGAATTCGCACGGTGCCATATCAGGTGAATACAGAAAGTCGCTAATGGTTAAAATGTGATTGTTGGTCAAATAATCGTTATTCGAATGTTGGATTCTGAACAATTTTTAATCGTCAGTCAATTTGTGCGGAACAAACCGTGCACACACCTCTCGTAAGCCCAAATATTCGGTCAAAATACGATAAATTGATGTTTTGGAGATGTTCAATACCATTTCATGATGATTTCGGCTGATTTTTGATGAATTCACGCACAGTTTTGATGGAATTTCCGGTGATATAGCATTTTGATTGGCCCACATGTTGATCATCATTCATGTCCTCACGACCACTTTAAAACGTTGAAACCACTCGCGCACTCTGCTACGGGGTAGGCAATCATCGCCATGAACTTGTTTCATAAATTGAAACGTCTCGGTAAAAGTTTTACCAATTTTAAAACAAAATTTAATGTTGGCTCTTTCTTCGAAGCTCATTTGCGCACTAATAACAGAAACATACTGCCAATTAAAAGCAATAACTTCACTTCTAACCAATGAAATTCTGACTAGACAATCGATAAAGATAGCAGATTCTAACGCACCAGTCGACAAGTATATGACGCAACCAGTTGGCGCTAGATTCAAAAATTCCTGTTTACTTTGGAACGCACATTGTATGTGCATCTTGCGCTGCGAACTGTTCCCTCTTATGAGCATTGAGCCTCTTCCTTTTTCTTCTTCGAATTGAAGACATATTCGTCAACAATAATACTTTAATTATAGCTATAACCGATTGTGATAGTTTTTCATTTATGTTGATTAATATTGTAACGGATTTCTCGATAGATCGTGTATATTGTAACTCACTTTTAAGTTCGATCGTCGGATTATTAAATAAAAGTCCCAATTATCTTTATTTCTTGTTTAAACTGCTACTCAATTTTCAAAATAAAAATGCACACGGGTTAGAATTTACAATCATTTAATGTGTTTAATGTAATCTTATAAAAAATTATAAATTATATGTGGGCGACGAAGCGGGGTGGATGTAAGGGTTGCATACCAGACCGGTGAGGGATCGGTGGTTTTGTTTTGGGCTGTCATTGGCTGTGGTGTGTCGAGCTGTGCTTAGCTAGGGTGCGCCAGTTTTTTCCGGATAGAGTGGGTGGATGCCTAACTTATTTAAACATTTCTTATTCAGACGACGTAACGCTTATTACTCGTTATTCGAGTTTACAACTGTTTGCCTCCAGGTCTTTACTAAGCAACGCTCTAATAGTTTTTATAGTAGATTATTACCAAAACAGCGTCACTCGAACATTCTACATACATTTGAAGTACCAAAATAGTTATATTGCATATTTGTTGAATAGGAGAAGGTATGAACATATATTAAAAATGTGATACAAGTAAATTCAAATATTCAAAGCGCATTTGATTAACTTAAATAATTTTTAATATTATTATTCTGTATCAGTAACACGTGAGTTGGTTGCGAAGGAGAACGAATTATGAATGTTCATTTTTGTACGTACAAAACTAAACAATCATGCTAAAGTTGCGCTCAAGCTTTTAAGACTCAAACACGCCATTAAGGTCGAGAGATACAGTATGTAACAGAATTGAGCAAAATATATATTTTTGATTTAAATTTTTTTTACTTCGTAGTTTATTAGGAAAAGAATATATTATAGTTTTTGATTCAAATAGAACTGGGAGGACTTTCGAAAAACAAGTTTTTCGCATGACTACACGCGAGTTGAAAAAAATAAGGTTTTTTAAAAAACCACATGAGTATATTCTAACCTTTATAGCCTAATATACTCAACTCWTTAAGGTGCATGGATAGAAATGGTACTGACCGTTGCTTATAAAGGCATTCGATGCAGCAATGGCAATAATAGTAATAATTCTAAGGTTGAGTCCAATTCATTTTCGCATGGAAATTGCAGAAGACTTAATATCACTAGCCTGTCCACGATAATYTGGCGAAAGACCCTCGACAATATAAATAAATGTACAGACGGCTTCGATCATTTTATATCAAAATTGATTACAGCGATTACTAATGTCATCCAAAACAATGTTTCTTGACTTCCATAATGGGAATAATTAGAAAGAAACATAAAATTTCTAAAAAAATGGTTTGTTAGTTTTATATGAATCAAAACAATGAAACACTATGCTTTTAAATAAACAAGAAATTTTGACCCACTAAGTCGATTATCCAGTTTTTTGGTYTTATTTTGAAGAAATTCGATGTTTTCGAATACGGTTTTCAAAAAAGTTTCAGATATTTTGAATAGAATTAATGTCTAGTGATTGCGGGACCTATGGAGTTTATTTTATGTTTTATTTTATTTCCATAACAACCCTGGACGTACACGATACAATGTCTACTTTGGGTCCGTATCCTATTGAAAATTCATTTTGCTGCTATTTGCAGCCGATTTAAGCACACTTACATTTTAAATTATTTTGTTAAAATGTTCAGATACATACGAAAACTTTTTTGATATGAATTAGGCGCATTTAAAGCTTTAGCATTAATTTTTTTTTTGTTTGTGTAAAAAAAAAACCTATTTTGATATGTTATATTTAATGTCAAATATACATATCTTGAAATGGATAGAAAAAAACCACAAAATTTATTCAATAAAAAAAAAATAACCGTGTCGTAATTTAATAAAACTAATGTAAACTTTATTGGTCCACTGTATATTCGACTGCAGAATATTGAGGGATTAAGAAAAAATTTATTTTTTTTTACTTTCGGTAAACCGGTTATGTTTTGATTTCCTTTGAAAAAATCTTTCTGATTTAAAAAAAAGATGTTGTCCTTTCTTTACAAAAGCATTTAAAAATTATCTCTTCGTCGGCTGAATGTATTGATGCTAAATTTTCTTCGTCTTCTAAGTTATTGATTAAAAAATTTTAACTATTGGATTTCGCTTAATTTTTCTCAAATGATATCCAAATTATAAAGTATATTGTCTTACTTAACAACTTTTTATTCGATTTCAAATTGATAATCCTCAAGTTTTAAAATTCATCTGTATTGTCAAGGTGATATATATCTTTGTATTTGATATTTTATATGTGGATGGTTAGTTAAAATTTTAGATTTGTTTCCATAATGGTGTGGCCTAAAATAGGTAATACCCCAAATTATTACAAGAAATTCGTTATTTGTGTCTGAATACTTTTTCCGCTTTTCTTTTAAAGGTATTGACGCATAACGCAGAGTGTGTCCTTTCTGTCATAATACTGCATCAATTGCGTAATTAGATACATGTGTGGTTAATATAAATGGCTTTTTAAAATCTGGAAAACGTAACGTTTCATACTCATTAGTGTTTTTAACTTTCCAAAGGCTTCAATTTAGGTCGGGACTTAAAGGTTATCTTTAAATTCCTTTTTTTATAATATTYTATAAATTGTTTTTTAGTAACCAGCAATTCTTTTTATACTTGGAGTTTTTGAATTTTCACGTCTGTTTAGCGACAAAATTAGATTGTCGTCTAAATAGACGACACATGTACCGTTTATGTAGTTGCTGCGTTTTCTTTGCTTACCCAGCTATTCCAGTAGTTCTTTATTTTTGCTTTTTTGGAGATTCCAAGCGAAGTCAGGCCTTTATCCACCTGGCCTTCCAAACCCTGTACACAAATCTGGGGAGGTATGTTTCACCTTCTCAGTTTAGCTCGCCTTCAAATGGGTGTTTTTTTTGGCGAACCAGAAGATATTTGGTATGAGACTAGAAGTCGTGAGCTGCTTAAGCAATATGTAAAATAATTGTTTCTGGTCATTCCCAAGGGAATAGCGCTCAGAGAGCTTTCTTCACTTGCGTGAACAAATGTCTACCTAAGGTTTTAATTAACTAGCAGTTGAAATGCGTCAGGCGCGTTTTTCAGTCCGAAAGCTATTGCTATAAAATCAAAGAGTACATGTGGTGTAACAAAGGCTATTTTTCTTCGATCTTATTGTTTCTCTAAATTTTAAAGGTATCTTTTCGCTAAATCAAAAGTCCGCTCTCTTAAATTTTTATTGTGACTTCGCTCAATTTTATTTAGTTTATTTCTTTTCGCCGTAATTATCTTTTTCTTCCGCACTATTATTAAAGACTCGAATATCTTGAGTGACTTTTTTGGATTATTTTCTGTTCTTTCATTTCTTTGGTTTGTTTTCTAATCTCAATTCCGTCCTGAAGTGGTTAGTATAAAATTTTAAATTCAATTATTGTTGTGTTGTGGTTTTAATTTAAAGTTGAATTTTCGTCTATCACGAATGCGAGGCATATTATGAAATTATACTTTTGTCCTCTGAGCTGTGTACTTTATTCTAGTATTATTAGATAATTAAAATTCTTCTGATATTAATGTCCGCACTTTATAAATAATTTCATCCTTATTCGTTTACGTACTAAAATTTAATGGATGTTCTATTTGGCTATTAATCAAACTTAAACAAGCTCATATATGTATAATTGGCGCAATTTAATTTTTTCTTAAATATTTAATTGTATTTTAAGTAAAGATTCTGAGGCTGGTTCATAAAAAACAAAACAAAAATTGTCTTTCTTTGCCTATTCGAGCCTAAGCAATTTTTTCCTATGCTGTCTCAAATGAATCACTGTGCCTTTGTCTATATTGGTTATTATGATATTAACCATAATTTTGTCTAAAATAATTCGGTTGATATTGGTCGAAGTTTTGCTTACGGTTTCCTGCCATTTTTTGGAAATTCCCCGAATTAGTTCGTTTATAATTACTATTATAATGGCTATGGCTATTACCATATTTTGTTTCGATCGTCCTGATGTATTAAATCTCCCATCCTGCTTTTTAACATGAAAGTTGGTATTACATCTACATACATATAGTAGACCAATAAAGTTTACATACGACACGTTGTTAAATTACGACACGTTTATTTGTTTTAAAATCAATACATTTTGTGGTTTTTTTTCTATCAATTTCAAAATATGTATATTTAACATTAAATATAGCATATTAAAATATTTTTTTTACACAAATAAAAAAAATTAATGCTAAAGCTTAAAATGCGCCTAATTCATATCAAAAAACTTTACTTACACTAATGATTATTTAAATTAATTAAAAGTAATTACAATAGTTTTAGCGGTTTTTGGCTTACATTTTGTTGCTATTGTGTAAAAAAAAAAAATTATCTTGAAATGGATAGAAAGAAACCACAAAATATATTAATTTTAAAACTAATAAACGTTTCGTAATTTAATAGAACTAGGTGTATGTAAACTTTATTGGTCCACTGTACGTCCTCTATCAGGATTTCTACGACTCCATATGTCCGTGGGATTTTCTCCTTTCAATTTGAAATTCCTGTTTTGGTCTAATCCTACGATCCTCAAATCTTTTACTTGTAATTTTTTTCAATATACAGTACTATCAAAACTCCTTTCTTTCTAAATTTTATAACACGAATCCTTGTGCCATTTATTTTAAAGTGTTTACCAATAGCATACTGTCAATTTAGGTTTTGCTTTTGCGGTCCTCACCAAGTTGATGCTGATTCTTGGAAATATCATGAATGAAGTGATTTGTTTTGTATAATTTTTATTAATTTTTGCAATAGAAAAGGAAATCTCGTTATATTAAAAATTTATCGATTTCCTTTTGTGTGGTTGGTTATAAGACATTCATCATTTCTGGAGTTGGTTGCGCTATTCATATATTTACTATATGAAACTCACTTAAAAAAATATTTTCAGACTCTTTTTACGCTTTCTTGAAGGCAATACTTACTACTGACTATTCTACTAAAATTTATAAAATTTCAATAAGTACTTTTTTGATCTAGAACAAAATATCTCACAAGGAATTTTTATTGCGCACTACTGTCACACAAAAACCATAAATATAAAAGCAGTAATTTTATTTAAGATTGAAGTTCAGTACTGTCATAGCTGGTTATAGAAGAATTTTTGCACTATGCGTCATCGTGCAATTTTGCAGAAGCAAGATAATACCCCTGTTGTGTTTTTTCTCACAGCTCGATGCTTATAAAAGAATATTTACATTACCAATTTTTTAATATGTAATCTACGAGGGCTGCTATATATATCTCTGGCCTAATAATGAAAATAAGAATATTTATCAACGGAAATGGTTTTATTGTCTTTCAAAATATTCTCCATCAAGATTTATATACTTTTGCATGCGCTCAAACCAATTTTCGAATCACTTTTTCCACTCCGATTGAGACATCTCCAAAGCATGGTTTTTGAATGCTTCAACAGCATCTTCTGGCGACGGAAATCTTTGACCACGCATCATTTTCTTGATGTGTTTGAATAAAAAGAAGTCATTGGGTGCTARGTCAGGGCTGTACGGTGGATGACCCATCAATTCGACGTTTTGGCGCTGGTTTGAGCCGATGTGTGAGAGCTCGCATTGTCATGGTGCACATTGATTCGTCTTCTCTTGTTCGTTTTTCGAATTTCTCCGAAGACTTCA
>NW_017537272.1:18402-25256 GCF_001853355.1 Bactrocera latifrons | reverse complement strand
TTCATGCAATATCGAATGTATGCTGGTGGGAGAAATGCATAGGCATGCTTCTATCTGAAGGTATGTTACATGACGGTCTTGCATTATCAGTTCACGTACGGCATCGATGTTTTCTGGCACAACGGCTGTTTTTGGACGACMTTCACGGAATTCGTTTTTGAGCGAGCGTCGGCCACGATTGAATTCGTTGTACCAATTTTTCACAGTGCTATTGGTTGGTGCTTYATAGCCATACAAAGATTTCAGTTCATTAATGCACTCTTGTCATGATAATCCACGTCGAAAGTTGTGAAAAATGATCGCACGAAAATGTTCACGAGTTAATTCCATTTTTTGGCCGAGATGATTTTTTTAATTTCCTGTAAATAAAACAATTCACGATTAAATGACAAAACGTTCTGAGTGATGTTATGCTAAAAAATGTCAAACTTTCCAATGGAAATGTTAATTGCACCTGGCAACACTTAGTGTTTCCTAGGCCAGAAATATATATAGCAGCCTCCGTAATATGCATACAGGAATGCAAATATGCGTCATATATAATGATAATGAGCGACAAACATTTCGCCTTCTGAACGCCCTCTTTCCTTTACAAATTAACAAAAACAAAGTTTAAAAAATTTAACTGACAAATAGTTGCTATTCATATATTGAGAAAATTAATTTTAAACAGTTCTAGGTTAGCGCTTAACGCCTATTGAGAAAACGACCCTGTGAACGTCATGAATAGTTATTCCGAAGGTTAAATAATTATAATATGTCATGAAATAAAAATATGGTCTATAAGAAAATTTGGGTATAAATATCGACGTTTTACAAAAAGATTTAAGGTTTGATTTGATTTTTCACTTWACGATCATATGGAATATACGATTTTAAATCAAGAAATTATAAATCGGTCTATAAATCGATAACAAATTCTTATTTATTTTGTAGCCTGGTCCTAAATTTTTGGCAGTACCTGTTACGTTACGAATTGTTTTCATACCGATATTCCTATATTGCAACTACCATCCTCTTAATATAACTAGAACACTACCGGTCTTAATAAAAAACGAATGGATATACTGGTTTATTGCTACTTTAATGTCATGGAGTTCAGGATATTTAAGGTAAGTTTAAAATTAACTAATGGCAAAATGCCACGACTTCTCAAATTTGCAAAAAATAAATATTATATGCAAATAAGGTCACTTCAAGTCATTGAAATGGTATATGTTAAATTTTGTGCATACAACATTTTTTTTTTTGCTTTTGCGGTCCTCACCATGTTTACTTTATATAGCTAAATTATTCTCCACAAATTTAATATAAAACAAAAATTATTTTTGGAAATTGTTCAAAGTAAATTATCTACAGTCCTTATAAGAATATAAGTCGAAATAAATAAGATATCTAAATGGAGTTCAGAAGGTATCCTTTGAATAAATACTTCCCTTAGGTCTAATATTCCTAGCATTACGTTTTTCAAACAACTTTCTGTTGCCTTTATAGCAAATATATTGGGGATCACAAATGAGTACATGTTGTTGTTGTTGTTGTAACGGCAGAATTCTGCCGAGTTGACAATCCTTGGCCGGATAAAAATCCGGGTCCGTTCCGGTTTTCGTAGACCCGACTATCGTGGGAACGACAAATGAGTACATGTTTATACCTGGTAGGTACAAGGGTTCTAGTCCTAACATCCTGGTAATTTCTGACTAACGATTGAGTTGTAGTTTTGGCTTCTAAGTAGCAGAGAAGATGTGATGTTCTCACTGATGTCCTTCGTGGGTAGGTAGATAAGTAATTCCAATTCTTTTCCTGAACAAAGCTTAGCGTTCGCATAAAATCTCCTTTTCTTCTACTTCTTAACAGTTTCTATAATAGTAATTGTATGTTATTATAATGTTTATTTAAACATTGTACTATAGTTATATGAAGTTCCAGAATGAACTTCATTGTTACATTTGACATTTCGATAGTTATTCAGTGAGTTCAGCTAAGTTGTAAAAACACTCAACGTCCTTTGTTTTAGATTTGCTTGTGTAGAGAGGRCACCTGTAGTGCTGAGAAGCTAATATTTTCTAAAACGAGATTTCTTACAGGTTAACAGGGTATAGGTTTTTAGAATAAAAGTTATTGGGTTACGGTGTCACTGATAGGTGGAGTTTCTTCTGAAATTATTTCCTTGAATAGCCGATCGTCACCATCGTTTTTGACCCTCACTCTCAGACATGGGTTTTTCCACTGATAGGTAGATTCCATTGCCTCTGTAAGCTGTGAGAGAAAGTACGGCTATGTGAATGCCTCTTAAGGACTCCCAGTATCTACAGTTGCGTGGATTTTAAAGCAGATCGAACATGTCCAGAATTTCTACTCGTATGGTAAACGAATTTGAGTCGACTCAGGGTTCCTTACTCTGCTTCAGTTCCTGCTGCCCTCAAGGATTCAGTACCAATTTCATGATGACCTCGGTGGCCACTAATTGGGATAACATTTACATTGAAAAGTAAACATGCATGATGTTCAGTCRAAATTATTATATTTTTTATTAGTAGTTTTTAGAGCAAAAATTAAGTGGATGGAGACAAAACGGATTAGAAAAACTGCACCGGTTACGGGTTTCAGCTAACGGATTTGGATATGTACAGCAACCCTGCTAAATGTTCCCTGAGGATGACAGATTCAACTTGTTACTTACCGATCAAAACATGTTTAGATCACCGAAAGGACTCTTCTTGGCCGAATAAAATTCGGATCAAGACAGATAACGGCTTTTATGGAAACAAAATTTAAGAGTGCTATAACGCATTATYATGTTTAATTTGTCAACAGTCTTTTATATTTTTAATTAGAAAAAATGATTTCTGTCGCTTAACTCAGAAGTATTATTCACATATGTACATATATACATCGTTAGCTTAGCGTTTTTTTTATTTTGAATTATTTTATTTCGAAATGTATACAGAAAGCTTATCGGAGAGAGATTCTTGACTTTTCTTTAATCATAACATACATTTCTTAAATAGTTCTTAAATAAAACATAAGTCAATTAAATTATATCATCTAATCATGAATATAGTTTTTAATTTATTACATTTAATGAGTAAAACGCAAACTAGCTTTTCAGCTTTTCGGCTTATACAAAAGCCGCCGATTTAATTGTTTTTAAAGTAATAACGCGACTAAACTTCGTGTTTAAATTAAAAAAATTATAGTGTAAATGAGATTAAATTAAAAAAATATAATTTTTTCATCGGTTGGCAGTCCCTTGCTTTCTAGCACTTTTTGTAAAGATCACTAACTTTCTAAAGAATTTGTCTATAGCTGAACTTGTTTTATTTTTAATATTTTAGATAAATAACATGTCATTAACTTATTAAAAAAACTTCTATGACGCTTTCATTTTCATTCCGTTATATGGGAATGTCAGGATGGTGTCATGTAACGAATTTGGTGGAAATTCGCCGGGTAAATCCAGAGATATGTTTATTTCGTGAATTATCGTAACTTTAGTAGCTTTCGACAATACTCTCATATACCTATGTACATATATACCTATGTATTTTTTGTTGATATAGCTTAGAGGCTTGTGAGATATGTATATAAATCCTAAAAGCTYCTCACCATTATTATGACGTGCACTAAATTACAGTTTTATATCTAAGCTTGAAGTTATTGGTTTAGGCATTTTATAGTTTGTCGATTGGTGTTTTGGGGGCGTAGCAATTGTGCGATTCCACGTGTATGCAATATCAACCTCATCCGGATTTCAAGGCACATATATATGAAAATTCTAAAATATTTCATTTTTCCTCAAAAGTCAGTCAACCAAAATTCAAAAATTCGCCTATCTCGATTAGCTTGTTTGTCCATTCAAAACATTGATGTTTCAGTCGTATGATGCATCGAATAAAAATCAAAGCATCGAAAGTATCACTCTACCAAAAGTTTAGGACATTTACTTATGTAAGTTTCGAAAGAGAAAGAAAACTTAATTAACTTAACTTAAAAAAAATAAATTTGAAGATTAACAGTTTTTATTAAAGAATTTAAAAATAATGGTATTCAGCAGTTGAAGTTAATAAAAATATTTTTTACAATCCCCAATATCGTTTCCCTAGGCTTTGCAAAAATAAAATTTTATTGAATCTTTTAAAATTTTTTACTATTAGCTTTGTTTGCTCACTGTCTGTTAAGCTTTCGTAAATAAACGTTCAGATGGAACTGATGTAGCAATATAGATGTGTATAAGAGACAGGATCTATCATCAACTGTCGGTTTTGCGACAAGGACCCTGAAACTCCGGAGCACCTGTTAATCGACTGCATTGCAGTCTGTAGGCGCAGGTCGAAGGCCCTTGGAGCCATGTTTCCGGATAGGGATCACATCGCCTCGCTAGCACCCAGCAGAATACTGGACTTCATCAATATGCTGGGGCTAAGCTAGTCCCTGTGAGTTAGGTGAGGGCACAATAGACCTAAGGTCGCAGTGCATTCCTCAATTATTTATCTATCTATCTATCTATCTAGCACTTAAAATTAAACGAGTTATAGGGTTATATGCATATAAATAGATGACAAGACGAGTTAAAATCCGATTGAATGTCTGTCTATCCGTCCTTGGTACAAAACAAAGCTCGAGTTCGTAACAACAACCACATTCGCCAAAATATTGAAAGAAGCCTTTTCGCACTTTTAATCAAACTTCAACTTAGATTTTTTTATATTTATATTTATAAATGAATAAACAAATATGTACCATTTTGATCGACCACTTTTCCGCTAGAGATATTATTCTATCAGTGTAAATCGAAGTTTAAAAATTTTCAGTACGGAAGCGAGCGCGCCATTGTTGTGCTACATGAACTGATACAGCATCGTCGCCGTAAACTTGTGTGGCATACTTCCATTTTTTATAAAAAAATTCTAAAATATGGCGAATTCCTTCATTATTTTCATTACTTTGTGAACAGCTGTAACTTTTTTGAAATGAAGATTAGAATCTCACCCTWCCAAACCTATATGACATGACACAATGTGATTGGTAACACTGGAGATATACGACTAAAACGACATCTATTGACAAAATACGTAAATACTTTYTCGACTATTAAATATTATAAGAACTACTACTGACAGTTTCAAATTGAATATAACCGAATAATAACCCAGCTCACTCCCTACATATGTATATAATATATAGTAAGGCACTGTGAAAAGCTACGAAAAGCGCGATAACTCAATAASTAATTACGGCAGAGATTAAATGTTACCCACGAGATGGTATGAGAGGGCTTTATGGGAGCCAGGGCCAAAATTGAACAATGGGCGTGGCACCGCCTACTTTTRGGTGAAAWCAGATATCTCGGTACCCGACCGACCGATTTCGACTATATTTAGCACGTAGTAAATTTGGTTCTTGAACTGTTTGGGAATTTGACGACAATATTTCATGAGCAGAAGGGAAGTAGAAAATATAATATTTTGAACAAATGAATTTTAGGAAGACAATTGTTTCATATTTTATGATTCAAGACCTAARTAATTTTTGAATAATGATCGATAATAACAGATCGAGGGCACTAATTTTATTAGGACTCCTAAAGAAAGTGAATTAATTTAATTTATTTAAAATATTCCACCTTATGACCAAAAATTGTCCAAATCCAAGCAAAACTGTTAAAGCCCCTAGATACCGAATATTTGGACCCCAGTATCTATAGTTGACTGTTGACCGAAAATATGGGTCAATGTGTGAGTTATACAATTCAAACTTTAACAGAAACGAACCTCTTGTAGTAGTTGAATCTTCCAGCACCGCCGACAAATTCCCATCTGTTTCTCTTGTGTGTCTTTGAAATAGTGGCACTCCCAATTTTTATTTTACAAAACGTCACAATTGATAAAGAAAATGGAAACGCTTTGCACAATAATTTTAATAAAAATACAAAATTAAGAAATGCGATCAGCTACTTAAAGAATTTCCAGACCACGTGAGGCAGAAATTAAATTTTGCAAGCACTTTTCAGTTACTAAAATATACAGATGCAATGTTTTTTAACTTTTATTGGTTCGTAATAGCTTTTATCCCACAAAGCACTTCTCTTTAGAATTTCCGAAATTACAATGTTCATTTACAATATGGTACTTCTTGTACGATACTGCGGGCAAAATCAAATTAGTTTGATTCTTAATAAATGTGTGCAATGCGGCGATGTCGAAAATCGTGCTTCGGTTGGACATCTATATTTGCAAACATATGCTTGCATTTATGATCCACCCGAATTTAAGGAACCGCAGCGTCCGCACAACATTGGCGTTCCTACGCTGCACATGCCGTTAGACCGCTAAAGCGGGGCATTTAAAATGGAAGTGTTGAGATACTTCTATCTCATTTTATCCTAACAGCTAATGCAACTGACACCCTTTAAGATGTCCTACTGTATGAACCCCGAAAGTTAGAAATCCTATAACCATATAAACATATTTAAAGTTAATTTTTGTTAAAATCTTATGTTTTCATTTCCAGTTTTTATTTCCTGCCCCTTACATATATCATGCAGTTAAAAAAAAAAAAAGAATCCTAAATCAATATACAGTTTAAATAAATGACTTGATATGAATATGCTAAAAAAATACTCCTAACAATTTAAAACCATAAAAAACACAAATTTTGTGTCAAAGCATATTTAATGAAGCAATGCATTTTTTTCTTCAGCAAAATTAAGTGTCTTTATAAATTAGGTATAAATTGTTTTACCTACACACCTCTTAATGCGGCATTTTGTTATCCCAAAAGCACATAAATTTTCAATCACAAAATATTGGAATATTCCAAACTTTTCAGCACTTGAGAGTCAGCTTTTTTTT
>NW_017537272.1:0-18117 GCF_001853355.1 Bactrocera latifrons | reverse complement strand
TTAATAGTGCAGCTGCTTAATATAAATTAAGTGTATTTAAGTATATGGGTAGAGTGAAACTATATTTCAAAAACATATAATATGTATATTATAATTTTTTAAAATTCAAAAAAGGTTGAACTTTGACACGTCAGCAAAAATTACCATTATTCAATAATCAAATAGTCATAGTTTAATTTTAAAGTTATAATGTTACAGTGAGTTGCAATCAAATTACTTTCTTCGTAGTACCCGTGACAGACATGTAGTAACAATACCATACAAGGTACGCTCGAAAGTAGTGTGTTAGAATCTGCTATTTCTATCGATTGTCCAGTGAGAGTTTCATGACATTACATCGATTGGAAGTCAAGTTATAAGTGTCAGTAGTGTCAGTACGTTTGTGTTATCAGTCAATGAGCTTCCAACAAAGGGTAAGTTTAAGTTTTGTTTTAATATTGGTAAAACTTTTACCGAAACATTTCAATTGATGAAACAAGTTCATGGCGATGATTGCCTGCTCTGTAGCAGATTGCACCAGTGGTTTCAACGTTTTCAAAGTGGTCGTGAGGACATGAATGTTGATCAACATGTGGGCCAATCAAAATGCTAGATCACTGGAAATTCCATGATAACTGTACGTGAATTCATCAAAAATCAGCCGAAATCATAATTGAAACCCATTCAAATGGAATTGAACATCTCCAAAACATCAATTTATCGTATTTTGACCGAATATTTGTGCTTACGAGAGGTGTGCGCACGGTTTGTTCCGCACAATTTGACTGACAACCAAAAATTGCTCAGAGTCCAACATTCGAAGGACGATTATTTGACCTAGAGTCACATTTTAACCATTAACCACTTTCCGTATTCACCTGATATGGCACCGTGCGACTTCTGTCTTTTCAGAAAGGCAGACGTAGAGGCTCGCACCGGCATATTGGCGGTCAACCAGCCAACGAGCTAAAACACTTGTTCGACATGCTTTTGGACCGTGCAAAAAGCTGTTTTGAAGCAAAAGGAGAATATTTTGAATAAAATAAATTCATTTTGCCGAAAAAACCATTTGTTCTGTTTTTTTTAAGACCTGTTTACTTTGGAACGCTCCTTGTATATGGTACAAATACCTTCTGTGTGTCACCAAATACTAGGAAAATACCATATGAGCAATGTAGTATTTTGCTGGTAACATACTATGATGTTTCATTGTGGCCAAATCGCTTCTTTGAGATGAAAATAGATTAACTTTACAGTATTTGAAATAATTGTACTTATTTCGTTCACAACACACAACTATATATATATTTTTTTTTAATTTTTTGGAGATCTTTAATGGCTATGAAACAAAGCTAATATTGGAATTTATTACATTGCCATGTGTGTCATTAACGTAGTAAACAGAATACTATTATACCATGAATTCCTTATGGTATTGTTACTACTTGTCTGTCACGGTTATAACAGAATTCCGTTACTTGCTTATAGAGTTGTTAGATTATTTGCAATATAAACCAATTTTTTTAGTTTCTTAAAAAAAAAAGTCCTACATTTATTATTACCGCTATGTAATTTTTATTTCGTATTAATCACTTTATTTTTTAGCTCTTTGGCAATGATGTATGCCCCACAATCAGTTGAAGCGAAATATCAAGTTAAAGCTGGAATGTTTGCCGCTGCAATGCTAATTACAGGAATATTCGGTGGAATTCTATTTTCGTTTTTAAATCCTTATTTTATTGTTTAAGAAAAAAATGATATATGTATCTTTTTAAAGAGATTTTCATTTAATTATATTTTACATTGATATGCTATTATCATTTCAACATATGTAAAATGAAAAATTATTAATATCAAATAAAATTGTTTCATAAAATTTCATCAAAATTAAACCGTGTTTTTGACTTTCAAAACCATTGCTAATATTCAGCGGTTTACGAAGATATCCTTTGCTGTATTTAAAATACAATTGAGAAAATAAATCGTTCAGTCTTCAACATTAAAGAAAACATGGAAATTTAGGTTTAAAAAGAAATAACTTTGGTATTCAATTTGATTTAAAATGTTGTTAAATAAAATCTACAGCTATAATAATATTATCAGAAGAAACTCGGATTCTTGACAACAAGGACAATTTAGAATTTAAAGTATTGCTCAAAATGTTTCTTAAATCGTAAAATGAAATGTAAAGAAATGGAAATGACGGTGGGTATACCCGCACTATTTTTGCAATACCATACAAAATGTTAGAAATTTACAAAAGTTTTAGGGGGAATTTTAGTCTAGAGGTCCAAAACTTGTTTGTAATTGATAATAAAATGCATTTAATACTTTTTGTATACATTCATTTTTTATCATTTGTTTATTTATATTCGAAGAGTACAGAAAATCAATTTAATTTTGTTATTTTCATTGAGTTATGTGTCCGTGAAGTAAAAGGGAAAAGGACAGTATCCTTGTTCCTTGTATCCATCTGGAAAATAATACAATGATGAATTCTTGATTAGTGAAAAAACTCAAAAAAAAAAAAAACAAAAAAAAAAAATTAAATTTTTGACAAAATTTTTAATATTGCCGAATTTTTTAAAAATATTACAATTTTCAATAAATTTTGGTTTGCTTCATGTGACAAGACACTAACATGGTTGTAACTTTATAAATAATATTAATTTTGAAAAATCCTTTGAGGAAGATATTTTTGAATATCTAAAATATGGAATTATGAAAAAAATACATCGAAAATTTCCACAATTTCCACACAGCGCGTCAGTCGTTTCTTCTTTTCGCTACGTGACGCCCATTTGATATTCCAAGCGTAGCCAGGTCCTTATCCACCTGGTCCTTCCAACGGAGTGGAGGTCTTCCTCTGCTTCCCCCGGCGAGTACAGCGTCGAATACTTTCAGAGCGGGAGTGTTTTCATCCATTTGGACAACATGACCTAGCCAACCTAGCCGCTGTTTTTTAATTCGCTAAACTATGTCAATGTTGTCATATATCTCAATATCATCGGCATACACCAGCAACTGTACACTCTTATAGAAGATGGTACCTTCTGTATTTAGTTCTGCAGCTCGAACTATTTTCTCCAGAAGCAGGTTGAAGAAGTCGCACGATAGGGAATCACCTTGTCTGAAACCTCGTTTGGTATCGAACGGCTCAGAGAGGTCCCACAGTTCCCTTATACCGAGTTTTTGAAGAGTGCTCTCAGAGAGCAGGAGTGCAAGCCGAGTCGAAAATCGTTCGGCTGTCTGTTGTGATTGCASCTTCTCGACGTCGAGCCTTCCTTGCGTTTGCGATTTGGCGATCACTTTTTGATGCACAGAGGCGGGTGCGAATCTTGGCTGCAACAAGATAGTGGTTCAAGTCGATGTTAGGACCTGGGAGCGCACGCAAATCTAAAACACTGGAGACGTATCTTCCGTCTATTACGACATGATCGATCTGGTTGGTAGTTTTTCGATCCGGAGACAACCAGGTAGCTTGATGTATTTTCTTATGGTGGTATCTAGTGCTACAGATAATCATACTTCGGGCCCCAGCGAAGTCGATCAGCCTCAACCCATTTGGGTATCTTTCGTCGTGGAGGCTGAATTTACCGACCGTAGTGCCACTACGAGAGTGCCGGGGGCAGCTCTCAAAAGTGCGCTCCATGCACTCATCTGTCGGTACGTGTGGCTAGATATTCATTCACGGGGGTGAATGGCAGAATTCGGCGACGGAGTCTCTCTTCCACCATGAATCCGAAACCAAATTTGCGCTTCTTTATATGATCACTGTAGTAAATGCCATAGGGATATACTCGTCTCAGTCCTTGTAACGTCCATCGCATTTCTTAGACGGCGGTGATGTCAGCCTTTATTTTCGCGAGGACAATTAAGGGACCGGACATTCCAGGTGCATGCCTTTAATTCGTAGTCCTAATTTCGTTTGTCATGGTCGTAATCAAAAGGGGCGTCTCTCATCCGAGGCTGATTGTTCCTTTTCATTGTGAGTGTTTTTTACGTGGCGGGTCCCAAACTATACACACAATCCTATGTCAAACACCGGAAGTCGTGAGCTGCTTGAGTCATTTCTGGCCACTCCCAAGTGAATGGCGATCAGAGAACTTTCCTCATTTGCGTGAACTTCTACACATGAATCCATCTTCCCTCAAGCCATTAGACCAACATAAGGGCGAGGATTTGCAGATTTTGGCATTCTTTAAGCCAATCATCTTCTCCAAAAAGACTCATTTTCATCTGAGTAGTGTCTGTCGATTTGGGTGCGAAGAAAATCCACTTATTCATATAAATTGACAGTTTTGTATATTTTGAGAAATACCACATAGATTTTGAAAAGCATTTTAAAATTATGAACAGAATCTTAATATTATTTTCTCATCGTGGTACACTTCCTTTTTATAGCATGTTGCTACAGATTATAATAGTTTTGTTCACCTAACGGTTGGTTACATCGGGTGATCCAAGTAGAGTCCCTTTTTTCAACAGCATTTTTTTGATAGATCACGAGTGAGTTGTTATAAGCCGTCATGTTAATTTCGTTCAGTATTGTTTGGCATTTCATCATAAAAAGACTTACGCCTGAATAACATTTACAAACGGTTCAACTTTATTACGAAAAGTCACGTTCTGTAAAGAATGTGTTCCACTCGCTACGCTCAACTTATGATCAACATAATTTTCAGCCGTAGCTGAGAATGTACACGAAGACCATGGACTGACGTATGGATCGTACAAAATACTGGTTCTGTAAGAACTGAAGCCGCTCGACCTTCCCGAGCGACATAGTTTTGCTCTATTGACCGCATTTTAAACGATGAACAACTCGAAGAGATTTAAGAACTGCCTTTTGATCTAGAAAAAACAACGGTTTGGTGGGGTTTGTGGACCATTAGAATCATCGGTCCATATTTCTAGCCACAATCCGCATCAAAGCCACAACTCTTCAACATATCGCTGATTTGCGCCTACTTATAAGATTTGTCCCCGTCATCATGTCAAAATCGTCTTAACATCGACTCAGATCACTATATTGTTGGAGCCAAGATTCGCAGCCACACATTTGCTCTGTGCAGCAAACGACGCACCAATATGTGCGCGATGGGATGTATACCGAGAGTTGAAGAAGGAAACGAGACGAATTTTCAGATAAAAAAGAAAGAGGTCCGAATGCCTGAGGATGAAGACCTTGACAGGATGTACCCCTATCGGTCATCATGCTCGAAAATTCTGCGAAACGATGCAGTGACTAACAGAAGTTTTCTAGACCGGAGCATGCTCTTGTAGAACCGCCAAAGGTGCCCTAGTTATTGATAAACGGAGCATACACAGCTCCGAGAGAACACAGCTCCATCCGGTTGAATTGCAGGGAAAGCATATCACCAGGAGATGGGGAACGCGACACCCCAATCGATGAAGATGGAGTGAACGTTCCATTGCCCCACAATGAAGAAGTTCGAAAAGCAATTATCCGAACAACAAAGCGACGGGGGCCGATGATTAAATGTGCTCTGTCCAATGCACTAAAAGGTAGACCCCACAATTTGCGCCAACTATGGTCAGATAGGCCCCCTCAGCATCGCATATAACGTTCGAGCGTATTGTGTGAAAAATTAAAATCAACAACTGACCAGATATGTTCTGCAACACCGATTTGTCGTTTCAATGCCGCTTTTGCAGCACAAAAGAGAAAACTTTCGAACTGCAGAACTAAATAGAGAAGGTGCCATCTTCTATWTGAGTTTACAGCTACTGAAGTAGACCGATGATATTGATATCATTGACCTAAACATCCGGGATGTTAGTTCTGTCTTCTACAGACTATATAAGGAAGCGAAGAAAGTGGGTCTGGTAGTGAACAAGTGGAAGACGAAATATCTCATGTCATCAAGGAAACAGTCAGACCCGCGACCCACGTCACTGTATACAGTCATACAGGAGTGTTGTGGGATTCAAGACCGCATTGCTTAGCTCTCAGATTGCAAAGCAATTATGATTTTAAAAGTTGTCACAGAATCTGATTGGATTTTCGTCTTTTCGAACATATACAAAATCATATTCGAACCAGCTCTTTACTAATGTGACGAAACTTGCAAATGAATACATTTGGAACCAGTCCTATTAAAGTTTTTAATAAGTTCCGAATTAAAGGAAGATTTTAAGAGATGACATTTATCGACTTAATAAAGACGCATTTGGGTGTTAAATTACGTTTATTACGTCTTGTAAATCTAATACCCTTAAATTATGAATTTCCAAAAACTGAATAACTAAGACATTTCGTGTTTTATACTGATATTTTAATATTATTAGTTCGACATAATAAAATAACTTGATTTCTTAAATTACATTTCAAATCTGTGAGCGACTATCTTCTTGCTTTGTTTCTGATAGCAAAATGTATAAAATTGGTTTACGTGACACAAAAAACCGATACAAATTCTGTTTCGAATATCAAACCAATAATATCTTGATTAATGACACTTACTACTTTTTTTGATCGGTTTCAATTCTGACTCCGAAACCTCTCAGATTTCACAACACCCCTGATAACTTAGAAGGTGTGGATAATTTCGTCTGTCTGTTGGAACCAGTGTTAACAGCAAAAACAATGTCAGCATCGAATTCCAACGCTACTTCGGACTAATTAAGCAATTGAGAAGTAAAGTCCTCTCTCGACAAACAAAAAAACAAAAAAAAACAAAAACTCTATAAGTCACTAATTATTCCCGTCCTTCTATATGGTGCAGAACTATGGACGATGACAACATCTGTTGAGTCGACGATACGAGCTTCCGAGAGAAAGGTTCTGCGGAATATTTATGGTCCTTTGCGGGTTGGCTATGGCGAATATCGCATTCGACGGAACGATGAGCTGTATGAGATATACGATGACATTGACATAGTTCAACGAATTAAAATATAGCGGCAACGCTGGCTAGGTCATGTTGTCCGAATGGACGAAAACACTCCAGCTGTGAAAGTGTTCGACGCAGTAGCCGCCGGGGGAAGCAGAGGAAGAGGAAGACCTCAACTCCGTCGGAAGGACCAGGTGGAGAAGGACCTGGCTACGCTTGGGATATCCAATTGGTGCCACAATACGAAAAGAAGAAACGACTGGTACGTTGTGGTTAACTCGGCTATAATCGCGTAAGCGGTGTCTACGCCACTAAGGAAGAAGAAGACCATTTAATTCCGGGTTGTAAGCATAGATCTAAAACTAATCGTCAACCAATCTTGCTTTCTCTTTTTTTAAATCCAAATGATCTTTCAAAATAGCTTTCAGTAATCCTTCCGATACTTCACCTATGCCAGTAAGATCTCTGGGTGTTAATCGTCGATTCCCAAGCACCAATTCCTTTATTTTATTATTACATATTTATCGTAAGTTAATGTTGACGGACGGCCTGGAGGTTGTTCGTCGTTAACGCTCTTTGAATTATTTTTACCAATTAAAAACTATTGTTCGCGWCAAACAATTGTCATCGAAGGCCAACATTCTGAACGTTTCGGCAACTCCTTGCGAAAACACTTTATTTTCTTCGGAAAGACAAGCGTACACTAAACACGAATAATTGTTTTGATGTTGCATTTGGTGCAGATGTCACCGACAATTATTCCTAACTTAAAAAGAATATTTCGACTAATGGGTTTTTGCAAATTTAAGTTAAAAAGTCTTACTATTTTCTTCCCATACTTCATACTATTAAAATACCAAATACTCCTGAGGGAATTTGATAACTAGTAGTTTGAGTGGTTTAGAAGTTATTTACATTAAATCAATTTACGAGCGGGGCCACTCACCCTTTTTTAAGCCTACAAGTGCCCCCATTTACTGGGATCGCTGTGCCAAACTACAATTCTTTATCTTAAGTTGGTGCTTARTTTTGGCAACTGATAAGTTTCTGCTTAATGGTATTTGGTGAGCGTGGCACTGATCCGATTGCGCCCATGATTAAGACCATGTTTCATTAAGACATCTCAATTTTTACTCAACCCACACWCGAAGAAACAGTCACCCGAATTTGAACTCGTCTCTTCATCCTGATCATTTATATATGTATATATAAACCTATATCTAATTATCTTTTGGGTGATACAAACAACCGTTAGCTGAACAAAACTACTATATACCGATCGAAAAATTTTTGTAAGAACAAAATCATTTTATTCAAACTGCTTGTCACATGCGCATACATTTAAACATTGCGAAAGCATATGTCATAAACGACATAATACAAAAACTGACTACAGATTTGAAATCAGCGTGCCGAAGTAATACTAAATTGGGTCATAAACCTCATTTAACAAAACTGCTGTTTCAACATCAAACTTCTGACAAAAAATACAATTCTCGTTAGAATACTAAGTGAACAGGTTAAAGAAACCGTGTATATGAATACCTTAATTTACAATTAGGACACTTTGCGAGTTAGGAGAACTCCGCCTTGCAATAATAATATCAGAAGATCGGTAGTGTGAAAACTTCTATAAAGACACAAGTACTAAGTCGGATAATGTCTGGTGCGTTCTTCGACTACATCTAAAGTCAGAATTTTCTTATACACTCGTCTTAAGTCATTCTCGCACATTTGAAATACATCAGTKTTTAAGTATGAAAATAAACAACTTAAAAAAGGTAAGATCAAATCGGAAAATGATGAGGTCTGAGAAGAATATCTTCCGTTGAAATTGGGAATTTTATTGACCAATAGTCGTACATAAAGAAGATCGATATTTTCAGCGCAATACTCCACCAGTTCTCTACGAGACTGTAATACAGGGTGGCTGACGAAAGCCGCCACCAAAAAAAAAAAATTAAATAACTTTTTTCTATTTAATGAATCTGGTTAATTTTATATTTTTATTTTGCAGATTGACTTTTACATTTAACAAAAATGGATAAATGGGACACTGAAACAAGAATTTGGATTGTCCGCCGCTATCACGCACTGGAGTCCGTAGTTTCGGTTCAAAGAGAGTATAGGCGCACGTTTGGCGGCAATTCTCCGAGTAGATGGACCATAATGAGACTTGTAAACAATTTTGTCGAGCATGGGACAGTCAACAGAAGACCTTAACATCGAAACCCTTCAGTTCGAACGGAGGAAACAATCGCTGCTGTAGCTACTGCCATACAAAACAATCCACGTGTTTCGACAAGAAGCTTATCTGCTCAAATGGGTGTAAGCAGACAGTCACTACAGTCAATTATGCACAAAGATTTGGACTTATTCCCATATAAAATTCAAATGGCCAACAAACTGAACGCTGCAGGCTTGCCGATTCGCTTGGAATTTGCCAGAAGATGTTTCAAATGGTGGAAGAGGATGGAAACACGTTGAACTGTCTTTTCATGTCTGACGAGGCCCATTTCGATTTAAAGGGCAACATAAACAAACAAAATTGTCGAATATGGAGTGCTTCGAACCCACAGATACTCTATGAGACGGAATTGCATCCACTTCGTTGTCCAGTGTGGTGTGCAGTTTCATCACGCTGCATTGTCGGGCCCTACTTCTTCGAAAAAAACGGTCACACCGTTACGATTACTGGAGACCGTTACTTGAGCATGTTGAGAGAGTTTTTCTATCCAGAATTACGTCGAATGATAATTTCTTTCAACTCTGTGTGGTTTCAGTAAGGTGGAGCAGCTCCTCACATAGCCCAACCTATTATGACAGAATTGCGACGAAAATTTCCCAATGAGCTGATATCCAGAAACTCCACATTCCGTTGGCCACCCAGGTCGCCTGACCTTACTGCACCTGACTTTTTCTTGTGGGGTTATTGCAAACAGGAAGTCTGCAAAGCAAAACCAAGAAATTTGAATGAACTAAGGCAATCCATTCGAGAAACAATTGCGGCTATTCCTGTCTCAACTCTCCAAGCAGTAATGAACAACTTTTTGGTAAGGTTCCGTACATGCATCAACGAGCAGGTTGGGTGAGGGGGATTCGCACATAGGGTGGAATGCACTGAATTTGTCATAAAATAAACGTAGACAGTCACATAGTCYTTCATTTCTTTAATATTGCAAAACAAAACGAATTGCAGCGTTCCAGTGGAAGTGTTGCCATAATCTTCGTTCACATTTTAAACTTGTGCACGGAATAAAAGAAAAATGAATTGCATACACTGAAAAAAAAAAAAACTATTTGACTATTTTGTTTTGCAATATTAAAGAAATGAAAGACTATGTGACTGTCTACGTTTATTTTATGACAAATTCAGTGCATTCCACCCTATGTGCGAATCTGACAAAGCAATGTTTTTTCAAGGCAATTTTTCTCTTCGTCTCATGACACGCCTTACTATCAAAATTTAKAGCTCAAAGAGCTAAAGAAAACAGTTGGTGAATTTTATTAAACCAGGCTTACTTCAGATCGTACAAAATGACGGTTTCGAAGGCAATAATTGGCAGTTAATCCCTACAGCGCTCCACATATAGGTGGTTTATGGAAGTCAGCTGAAAAAAGCTTCAAACCAAACATAAAAAAATTAGCTGGAAACTACAAATGTGAGTATGAAGGATTCCATAACTGTTTTTTCAAATTAAAGCTGTTCTGCATTCACGCAAACTAACAGCACTCTCGCAAGATCCATAATATCGCGCAGCTCTTCTCAAAGAAGCATTCGTTCTGGCAATACCTGTGGCAGCCTCGAAATCGTACATTGTTAAATAAATGGGAAGAATTAAAAGTCTCGATAATGATTCATACACATGCGTGTACAAAAAATCTTTGTGAAAGATACTATTAGAAATCCACGAAAAGACGCCAAAGCTTGGAGATGTTGTGCTCATCCATGATAATTGACCTCATAAAGAATAACAGCTTTGTCGCTTAGAGAAGCTACTTAACGACTCAAACGATGATATACGAGTAGTGGAGCTTCTTTGATGTATGGTTTCTAGCAACCTCAGATGGTAGCAAAAAATGCAAGTAATAAATAAATAATACCACCACGAAAAAATTCAAACATTCGCATAGTATTCGAGAATCAAAAAAAATCGCAACTACAATAAAAAAAACTAATGGATTGATTAGTATGACCCCTGCAAATCAAATAAAGTTAGTCGGTCATTGAAATCAACAGGAACAGGTTGGCCAAGCCAAACATTTCTGCTCATAATCTTTACCTCTAAAGTTTGGATTTTGTAACTTATGCTGATTTCTCAAAAATGAATCAATATTAAAGGTGAATTGAAGAGTTTCCTTATGATGATCCCTAATCTTCCAAATGCGCGTCGGATAATTAGTTTGTGAGTTGCATTATTCAAGCCAATTTTGTTATAGTGAATAAATGGATAAAAAAGAAGCTCGCGTGTAGCTAAAATATTGCTTTTCAAAGGGTAAAAATTACAGATGAAGCAAAAACTTTGCTTGATGGCGAGTTTTCCATCACTGCCCCAGGAAAATCAACCGTCAAGGAATGGTATGCTAACTTTAGATGTGGTGAAATAGCACAAAAGACGATGAACATAGTGTAAAAGTAAACCAAGGTAAGCCAGTCAATTGTAATGTATGCGGCGCCTGTATGGGGASCAGCATTAATACATAAGACATATGCTGGAGTGGCACAATCGGTATTCAGGCTGAGCGCCACCAGWATAGTCAGTGCATTTCGCACGGTGTCTAATGAAGCTGTCGGGGTTCTAGCAGGAATTATGCCTCTRGACATAATKGCTCTCGAACTTAAACGAATATATGATAAAAGTAGAAGCGCAGGCCGAAAACTAACGGTGGCAGATTGTAGAGTAGAAAGACAAGCCAGCTTAAAAGAATGGCAAACGCGCTGGGATTCATCGAGCAAGGGGAGATGGACATACCGCTTAATCGGTAACATACAAGCATGGATGGAACGAAAACACGGGGAGGTAGATCACTACATGACGCAGTTCCTAACAGAACATGGATGCTTCAAGGAGTACTTGCATAAGTACGGTCACGAGGAGGGAGTAGYGTGCTCTTTCTGTGGWAGCAGTAACGAGAACGCAGAACACATATTTTTCCACTGTCGGAAATATACAAATGAGGGTCAATCTCTGGAAACCGAATAACACCAGAGAATATAGTGACCTATGTATATGTTGCACTCGAAGAATGTGTGGAATATAATGGAGAAGATGGCAGCCATGGTACTCCATGACCTGCGAAGAGCAGAACAGAGAAGAAGGAGTGAATCTAGAGCAGCGAATATCGCTCTAATGACGTGAGCCTACARGCTAAGCTTGCCMTGAGATGAAATGCCTAACGGCGGTCACACAGGGCCTCAGTAAAGCTACAGGAGACGGAGTTAGGGTTTAGTACGTAGGCGTATCGCTTCGCAAGTCCAGAACAGTAGGTAATACTGACTGTGCGTGGTCCCGAATGAGGTGTACCTATAGCGGGCAGTACGAATCGTGCATATTGCTACAGCAAAGTAGCAGTATCTATGTAACATTCCGCCTCCGGCACAAAAAAACAAAAAAAAAAAAAAAATTGTGTAAAAGTGCAAATTAATTTGGGACTGAACTGAAGTTGCTGGGGATGGGAAGCACTTTTAAGATATCAAGGATGCTGCGCGAGCTCATATTTAACCAAAACAACGACCGGGGCAGTGTTTGAAGATCATCATGAGTAATAAACGCAAGGTTTAGTTTCGTTGTGTGACAATAGATGAAACATGGCTCTATTATTTCACTTCGAATTTGAATCGACAGTCATCCGAGTGGATCTCTCCAAAGCGTAGAGAAACGCAACAGTCGGCTAACAAGGTTATGGCGTCTCTAGTTTTGGATGCCCATGAAATAATTTTTATTTACCGAAATCGCTGCAAAAGGGCCGCTTTTAAAAAAAAGAATTACTGTTTCACTAAGACAATGCACCATGTCACAAATCAATGAAAAGGATGGCAGAAATCCATGAAATGCTTCAACATCCACCGTTCTTCAGATCTGTCCCCAGCGAATATTTTCTCTTACCAGATCTCAAAAGAATATTTGTTTTCGTCAAATGAAGAAGTGATCATGCCATACATCAGAACTGTCCATAAACAATACCGGTATTCGCTTGCTCTTGCAAGATTGCAGATTGCAAAAGCACTATACCGAAATATACAAGGGCATGAGAGCACCCATGGCAGAATCTAGTGATATATGAACGGCTGATTCGATCAATTTATTGTGAATGACTATTATGCGTGGCTATTGTGAATTGCCGCACCTTCTGCATAAATTTTTGATAAAAAAAAACTGTAACAAATCTKTCTAATTTAAGTAGAAATTATAACATCTATTTGAAACTTACCTTCCTCAACAATTTAATGACGTAATATGTCTTTATGCAAATGACAGCTAAAACAGGGTTGCAATTATATTTTTGCTTGGCATTGCACGCAAATATACATGGGTTTTGGTCTGACATATTTTACAGCCTTTGCATATAAATTTCTGCGTGTGTTTTTTGTTGTGCTGGTGCACCAAAAGGAAATATATGCATTTCTTGCACCGTGAAAGGGTTTTGCAGGTATTTGATTACTGAGCAGTCTTGAAGTTTGTTGAACTTTGATATCTGCGCATTTATTTAAGATATACCGCCGCTGTTCCTTTTTTCTACTTTCTCTCATCGCTTCTGTTGTGATATTTTGTTTAGCGCCAATATCTTCTTGTAACATGTAAGTAATTTGATTATTTAAAGATATCATGCATTCATAATATTATTTTATTTGTARTAGAATTATATATAAGTATAGCATACGACTAATTGAGAAAGTACGACATTTTTTACAATAAAGCGTGCATAGGATAGATGCCAGAAAGGAAGAATGCTGTATGAGCAAACATCGCGACAAAGAAATAACCACCTCTGTAATGTTTTGAAAATTTCGGCACTTTCAGGACCTTGAATTCGCATACAAAATTTAATATAACTTATTTCGTGCATAGTTATATTTATCGCAAAATTCGGCAAATGTACTTTATGTACTAAATACTAATTTTGAAGTGGCATTTTCCACAGATAGGTGGCACGCAACACCGTTTCATTTCAGTTAACATAACGACCAACTTAATAACACGCAATTTAATCGTTTTTATTGCAAGCTTGGATTCCAAGATATTTGTTTAAACCCTCCAATGTTAGGGTTTTGTACACACTTGCACCCGCGAAATAAAAACGCACTGGTAAATTGCTCTAAAATTACTTTAATTTTTGTACATTTCTCCAACAAATTTTAAATTTGTACATATAGACGAGTCTGGACATATGGATTCGGACCGGTGTTGTGTTCAAATTGCAGCGACAAATTGTTGTTGAGTTGATATAAGCTGCTGATCGCAGCAACTAGTTTGACTGAAAGTKGTTTCTAGCGCTTGGAWACTTTTGTTGTAGCGAATATCCAATCGAAGTTGTGTTCACGTTGCGTAGTGCAGGACGGAAGGTATCAAAAACGAATGTATTCGCTATCCTTTTGCCCCTCCTTTTTGTTGAGTGGGTTGTTTGATGTAAAAGTGTGGTGAGTGGTGATTTATTAGTATGGTGTTATCAGATATGGTGTATTGAGCAGTGTTTTATTGGTGGGTACCAGTTTTTCCGGGTAGAGTGGCTGGATGATTAACTCATTTAAATATCCGGGCCACTTAGGAGAATATTTTGCCTAGTATTATGTTGAAGCTCATACATCTAMTTCTGCTTACTGTTCGTGGCGTAGCCGAGGGCGCAGAATTTTGGCTATAAGAAGCGATTTTAGTTTTAATATAGTAAAATTTTATTTTTTGTATGTAAGCAGTGGTGGTTGAGGTAGTAATTTCCTTTTGCGTGTTTTGATGACTTATTATTATAGTAAAAAAAAGTTTACATTTATTTATTTTATTAGCGGTTATTTACAATTTCTTATTTTATCGGTTTGGCATACCGTTTGCTTATTATATACCTTTTCTGTATTATCGTGTATTATCGGCATTTGTTTGGATTTTATTTATTCTCGACTTTTGAAGGATAGTAACTCCACGTCTGGCTCGTATATGGTCAGAACGGATACTCCTTAGCCCTTAGCTTAGGTTAGGGCTGTAACAGTAGATGGAACTTGCGAGAGAGTGACCGTGAATAGAGAACCACTTCGATTCGTGGGGTAGAGAATTCTTCATAACTAGCAGATTCCCATAACCCACAAAGGAGCGCTTGGATAGATGTGTTAAGAGCGAAATTTGCATTTTGTAAGTATAGATGCGTCACTGTATCGCATTGGGAGTATGTGGACCCCTTAACTTCCTTTTGAGATTTTATTAATTTTATGAAAAGAGTCGTTTTTCAACTTTATGATACAACTGTGTTGTATTTTATGTTTTAGTGCGTATGCACTAATTTGGTATTCAGCAGCACCCACCGCTCTAGGATTTGTTCAGAATTGTGTTTTTTTTTCATTATTGGCGAAAACAATCCTGCGGGTCCGAAAAGTTGCATGAGGTTTTAATATATGGACTGTCAGAGGTAACTCTGACTTTGGTTTTTGTATCAATTTGTGGAGTATTGAAAAATTGTGGCTATAGTAGTCATGCGACGTACCCGCCATTAATTGATCGAGTAGTTGTGGGTTTTGAGTAGTCTTCACAATGCTAGTCTTCTAGAGTTTTGTTTGTTGAAAGGGGAATTAAATAACTTTTCAAATTTACCTAATTGTGAATTAAGGTATTTGTTTGTATTATACTCAACTTGAGTTGGTATGGTGGTAACTGGTTTTGTAATCAGTCTACTTCGTGTTTCGCTGTGCCGCGTTTGAACTTTTTGTGGCTTTGAGCAACATGGTGTCTCTTGACAATTTTTATAGTTTTCGGTTTCGGGATTTGCTTTTGCAATTAAACCCGTGTTTTTTTTGTGTTAGCGCTTCTTTGGAGTGAGATAGGATATCTGCTTTAATGAAGCATTGAATTGTGCTAAAGTTGTTCCTTTCGTTAATATTTATKTGTTAAATTTCTCGCAAGTTTTAAGCTTATGTCCTCTTGTGCATAGTTCGCATGGCGTATGTATGCTTTCCTTGCTCTGATGTGAACGATTGTGTTTTGTTAAAAATTTTGTTTGATTTGTTTTTGCTTCTAGCTTCTTCTGTTTTTTCTGACAATTTTCTTCTACTCTTTCCGCAATTTTATATTGGGTGGTCTTTCATTTTTGCTACGATGGGCACTTCTTTCGTGATGAGAGTGATTGCTCCCATAAAAGTTAAGATTTTTCTGCTCATGCTGCGGTGCATATGTTGACCAGAATAGGGTCCCAATTGTCTGTGGGAATATTTAGTGTCGATTGAACCGACAAACAATTCGAAACAGTGGATTCTTGTTTGATGAATTTGACGCTTGTTTCTTTCTTAATTTTTGGCAAGTTCATTAGTGTCGTTAGTTGTTTATCGACCAATATTCTTTCGTTTTAATATCTAGCTTTTAGAGCTTTCCAAGGCAAATAAAATTTTCGTCATTAAGAGCGAACTGTTTGACTCTTTCGCCTGCTTGAGCTTTGGCTTTATATCTGAGGTGATAAAATTTTTGCGCTTTTGATAATTTAGGATGGTTTATGTACACGGCCTTGAACTTGTCCCGGAAGAACGGCCATTCTTTAGAACCTCCGTAAAAGGTTGCTGTGTCACATGCGGGCACTACGCGTTGGATGCCTGAACTTGCCTTTTGATTATCTATTTGTGGCAACACTACTCTCGTATGTGTATTTATTGTATTAGCTTTAATTGATCGGATATCATAGCTTTTGTACTTCGTACTGGTCTAAGCAGTTTTCATATTATATATTGCGTAAGCCGATGTTATGAAATTGTGTGGTAGATCTGAATCGTCAGAATCTGTATGGCGTCATGAGCCGCTTGGAGGGAGTCCAAAAATGTTTAGCATTTTGGATTTTTATTTCTAATAACGATTCTGAGTTCGGTGAAGAGGAGATCTAGTGCAGTATCAAGTTAAACTGTCACTTTCTGAAATAAATTCAGCAACCTGTTTTGGGCGTGTAGCTCATGTAGGTGTATTTTGATTAGTGTCGTTATTAACAATTTTTGCAAAATAATATCATTTATTTATGTTTTAGTTTGAAATTTCATTTTATTTATTTATTTAATATTATTATGTTTTTCGTGAGCTGCAATTTAAATTTATTACATTTTTTATGTCCTTGTATGGATATGTAGTTTTTTGCTTTTGTAATTCTGATTGTTTTTGTTTGACAAAGATTTGATTTGAAGATGTATATGTTTTAATATATGTATGTATGTTTGTATATACAGTGTTCATAAATTATGTAGATTTTGTTTAACTGATTTTTTGTATTTTATAATTTAATAAATGTGTTTTGTCATATTCAGTGCRACTTTATCGTACCGTTTAGTTATTTACAAAATTTCTTAATGCCCCCGGATTCACTTCGTTAATATATTAACTATTAATTTTGTTACTATTTTATAAGGTACTTGGCAGATTGAATGCCGTATGTTTGGGTATACATACTTGTACTTATATTTAATTTTTTCGCAAAGCTAACAGAGCGAGGAAACGAAATGGAAAAAGGGTATTTTCTTTTGTAAAATATTGCATGTGTAAATATGTATTTTTAATATAAAATGCTAGCAATTGGATTTATTATATGTAATGTTGGCAACACCTTGTRTGATGCTGGCAAGCAGCAACCAACTTCACATCTCAAGGAGTAGCGAGAGTTGGAAAAGGCAGTTGGCGATGACGGTTGTAAGAATACAGTTGACAAAAGACGATTAGCGAATAAGTTGGCAAACGCAGCCGATCATATATTTTTCAATTCACACATTCATTGTTCAATTAATTATAAACTACAATTTTAATAAACATAATAATAACTTTTTACATTATATATGTATATATATACTTTATATATTGTGGATCAATAAGCATATATGTATGTATGTATGTTTGCACTTAGTTTAATTTTCTTTTGCTTATTTGTTTATCCTGCTTACTGCTTTTCTTTTTTTTTTGAACAGAAGAGGTATTCTTCGGCGTAAATAGGCAAGTGAGCTATAGTTTTTCTCAATTATTTTATTTATTGCATATGCTTTTTCTTAAAACCTAACAATAAGTTATTAAATTTTGAAAATCTATTTACAAAATGGACAGGCACAAACAAGTTATTG
>NW_017537271.1:129726-131002 GCF_001853355.1 Bactrocera latifrons | reverse complement strand
TTAATTTGGTATTCGGGTTTCTTTCCGATATAGAAAAAATTAAGGACTGATGGTCTGTATAAATGGTTAAATTTGCTATGCCGTAAAGGTAGTTTCTTAATTTCTTTAGAGACCATACTATTGCTAGCATTTCTTTCTCGTTTGTTGAATAATTTTGCTCTGTTTGACTTAATGTTCGTGATATAAATGCAATAGGATTTTTCCCTTGACTCAGTACTGCACCTATGGCATAATTACTGGCATCGGTGGTTAAATCGAATCCTTTATTGAAATCTGGTTGATACAATTCTACCTGTTCTTTAAGACAGTTTTTTAATACTTCTATAGCCTTTAGGGCTTCTTCATCTAATGTTATTTTTACATTGGAGCTTTTATTTTTTGATATATTTCCATTTTCTCCACGTAGGTGGTTAGAGGTTTGCATATTTGTGCAAAATTTTTCACGAATTTTCTATAGTACGAGGATAACCCTAAAAAGGATATAAGTTCTTTTAAATTTGTTGGTGTCCTATATCTGTCTATGACTTCTATTTTTTTAGGATCTACCGTAATTCTTCATTTTTTATTATATGACCTAAAAATTCTGTTTGTTGTTGAAAAAAATTGGATTTTTCTTCCGAAATTTTCATATTTGCGTGTATAATATTGGTGATATCTCTCATATGTTCCTCTGGTGAGCTGGAATATATCAGGACATCGGCAATATACACATATGCACATTTCCCGATGAAAGGCCTAAGTATATCGTCAACACATCTTTGAAAGGTGGAGGGTGCGTTTTTCAACCCGAATGGTAGTCTAAGGAATTCGTACTTAGCYCCATTTACTGAGAAGGCTGTTTTTTCGCGGTCCTCTTTTTTAAGCATGATTTGATGGAAGTCTACGACCATTCTTCACTTAGGTTTACCTTCCTCATCGTTTCCCTTTTTTGATACTGTCCAGATTGGAGAATTGTATGGACTTTTGCTAGGCTGTATTATATTATAAGTCGTGGTCTGAATACGGGTATGGGTATTGTCTAACCCACACAGAATCTTTTGATTCTGTTCTAATTTCCGCTTCAATAGTTGTGGTGAAAAGTAAGTTCTTTCCACAGTAATTGYTTTTCATTAATTCTTTAATTTCATTTTCGTACGTTTTATTTCCTATCGTATAGTTTAATGTTTMTATTCTTRTTTTTGAGAAACTAATGGAGTAGTTAATCATGTTTATTTTTGCTTTCATTTTTTTTAGATTATCTTCCCCTAATATAATGTCAAAATCTTTTAATTTATCT
>NW_017537271.1:101494-127066 GCF_001853355.1 Bactrocera latifrons | reverse complement strand
ATGCCACAGTCAACATTCGGAATGCATCCACGCACTTAATTTCGTTTTTCACACAAAATTTGATACAGGTTCTTTGATCCATTTTTTTGAATAGGTAAAAATCGAAGACTCCCAAACACGTGCAAGCAAAGCAGCTGTCAACAATTAAATAGACGTTTAAAATGCCCGAGTTTATCGGCATRAGTGAGGGACATAAGTACCAACATAACGCCACAAAAAATTCGAAATTCAAATATACGTAACCCGCGAAAATTCAAAATTGGCGATACGTTTTGAATACACCTCGTATTTCCCGAGTCGGTTGCGCATAGAAAATAATGTTTACATTGGAATTAGCATTATTTTTCTCATTTAACACTGAAAATGCTTAATTCTGATATTTTCGTGGTGAAACACGCTTATAATTTGTCTGTGGCGAGACTGGATCACCTCTGTCGAGTACGTCTTCGAAAAGTTACGATATTTGAAACGTGAACCTTCTCTATGATAGACGTTATCTGCCTTCTCTATTCTTTTACGTTCTCTGCCTGACTAGATTAGCGTAAAAGTATACCAGGTTTGATATCATCTTAAAAGATCTAGCGGTCGCACATGCGCTCATATATGTATATACATATAATTGTGTGCATATAAACAAATATGACAGATGCAATGCAACATATGCATGTAAATATGTATACTCAATGCTTCATGAGRAATCTCCGTTCACACGGTCAGCCAATGGCGAAGCTCACTTTTTGTCAAAGACTCAATGTGGCGACAATGCGTCATAACATTGTATTGTTGGTAAAAAATCCGAGCTGTGCGGAAAAAAATAAACGAACGGCCGCTGATTGTCACCGCTTCTCTTGCTTCTATACAGCTTCGCTACAAGCCAGTGTAAATATGTATGTTTGTGCGTGAGCTTGCTTACATATCGAGGCAGATTTTTGCAAGCCGCGTAAAAATATTTTTTACATTCCTTGACAAATACAGTCAATCCCGGTTATGTGCAACAATCTAAGATACAGATTTTTGTGGTTTGTTAAAAATAAAAATATAAAATGGCCCATAAGCGAATGCGGATACTTAAGCAAGTGGTACTCAAAAGAATAATTACTATGTGTTTCAAAAAACAAACCGTGAGGTGCAGCAAGATATGGGCAGTTAAGAGGGATGATTTTCATTTAAGCGGAATACTACTTAACCGGGATTCACTGTACACATATGTAAATCAGAGGAATATTGAATATTTTCTTTGGCACATTTCTAGACTTGAAAATCGACAAATAATCTATGTTGTCAATTTTATTCTAATATATTTGCGAGGTTGTCACTCTTTTCTTCTCATACAGATATCAGAAATTGTTCAAGATATGATTTTTAGCTTTTGCCATCGTCGCAAAAAGACGCTTGTAGTCAAAGGCATGCTCGGGGAGATGTCATGGTGTTTGTTTTTATCAATGAAGCAACTTTGCCTGTTGAAAGTGCGCTTGCGTTCATGAATGAAAATATTGTTGTTGTGCACTTTTCTACAAATTTGGGCATCGACTATTTGTCTGCCATATTGACTTGTGACGTTGCTGATGCTATTTGAGACGTTTGTTTTTTTTTTAGAACAATATTTGTAGTTTATGCGGATGACATACATATCTTCATGTGATCGCATATAAGTATGTATGATGCTATTTGAAACGATTGTTGTTTTTGTAGAACAATGTTTGTAGTTTTTGCGGGTGGCATATCTACATATGAACGCATATCTAAAGTAATTGTGTATGCATTATTTGTGTGCCAATGTCATGCGAGCATATTTATGTACATATGAGCAGCGCGCACATGTCATTAATATGATTTGAAAATCATACTTTCGCGAAAGCGAACATAAACACATATGGTCATGAAACATGTGATACATAGATAAGTTTTGAATGATAAAATGTACGACTAATGTACATTTATCACTATTGTAATATATTTAATTTTTTTTAATAATATTATGATAATTTGTTATATACATATGTAACTACGAATATCGCTTTGAAAAGTAATTTAATTCAAATGTATTCAATTGTATATGTATTCATTAATATGCACAAAAAGAATTCATACAAATACACATGTTTGCATAGAAACGTATAAAAATATAAGCAAAAGAGCGAACATACGTGATGTTAGAGCAATATTTAGTTTTCAGCATAATTTTTATTTCAAGCTCAGCTCTGTTCAAACGAAAATGTTAAAATTTGTCCTGCCGAGCTGGCAGTGGTGAAACTGGCTCATCTCGACCGAGTTAGCCAAAGATATTTTTACGATCTCCACGCCGTGAACCTTCTCTATGATAAACGTTCTCTGAGTATACACCGAAATTGGTGAACGTTTCTTTCGGTAGTTACCATTTATTTATTTTTAATAACTATTGGCTAACTAACTCACCATTACCTGCGAATAATCCCTTATATAATAAATATGTAATATATAGCTGGATTATGCGTCGTAGCCCGCCAACCGAAAAAATTAGTTTCAGAAAGAGATAAGTTGAAACATAATTTGAAATAATTAGAGCAGTTATGTGAACAATTAAAAGGGAAAATCAAAAACTGAAAGAACAAAATAATCGCCCACTTGTGCCTAATTATAGTCAATCGCAATAGGAAACCGATGACGAAGAATTAACTCTGGAAATAGAGTGGATTTTAAATAAGAAAAGGCCTAGTAAAAACCGCAAAGCCGAAGCTTCATCAGAAGTGATCTTAAAAGAAATAAAATTAAATTTTTAATAAAATTAAAAATGAAAAACCGAAGTATGAACCGCGGCCTCCATCTATGATGATTTCAATTATCTCTAATTATAAAGAACTAAATAACCGGTTTGGCTTCCGTGAGCTTTTTTTTATTAAAAAAAAAAATTATGGAAAAATGCATTCAGTATAATGGAAAAATTAAGTCAAATACAATAAATAAAGCAATATATGATTATGTGTGGTTGTTTTTAAAATAATTTTCCACACAAAGGGCTGACTTCTCTGGACAGGCTGGACAGAAGTAACGCGTTTCTCGACGTTTTTTTCTTGGGTACACACACGACATGGCTTTGTCGGACACTGTTTTTTCCCGTTGGTGGTAAAACTCTAAATAATGGAACTCTTTAGATCTATTTTTTTCTTCTAAAGTGGTTGAAAATTTAAAATCAACGCCAAGACGGCTTCTCTGAACTTTATCAGTTTTATTTTAGATGAAGTTACTTTTTGGTAAATTCTGTAAGTATTTTGTATATATATCTCCATAATATTAAGTGAAACCTTTTTATGCCATCTAATAGTGTTTCTTAGAGATGAGTAGTACGAAATCATTTGATGTGATCGGTCGATGCCAGGAATTCCATTATTGTAATCTCGAATTATATTCGGTTTCATAGAAATTGTTCCATTGCGATTAGGCACCTCTATCATTTCAATAGCGTGCAGGTTTGAAATGGAGAGGACTTCTCGTTTGTCTTTCCATTTGCATACAGTAACAGRACCATTTGTCTGCCAAAAACACTCCCCTCTTTTTAGTTTACGATTTACCACACCTTTGGGGTTTCCTTTTCTGTTACTTCGTAGGGTTCCGCACACATAAGTTTTTCGTGTATATAACAGTTTTGTAAGACTAACTGAATTATAAAAATTATCCATATAAAGCGCGTAGCCTTTATCGAGATGGTCATCAAGTAAATATAAGACAACATCAGCAGTGTGACCTACATTATGGGTGGTTCCTCCAGGTTTCCTGCTGTAAATTTTTATTTTTATTACAAGACCGTTGGACTCACATAGTTCATATAGTTTGACACCATATTTGTTTTTTTTTAGCAGAAAAGCAATCTTCCTCGCCATAGAATCATGGATACGTCAATACAAATATTTTTACTTGGTACATAGTTTTCACGCATAACATCGTTGAAATGATTAAGGATTGGTCTCACCTTGTATAATCTGTCGGTAGATGGTTGTGAGTTATCAACCAAATGAAAATAACGAAGTATCAACTGGAATCGATTGCGGCTCATATATGTGCGCAAAAAGTTTACATTATATAGCTTGTTTGTGGTCCAGTAATGTTCTATTGTTGGAAAAGTACAAGGTCCCATTTGCAATAAAAGTGCAATAAAAACTTTCATCTCTGTAGCACTTGCGTATTGCCAATTTGATATCCTTTTATATTTTTTTATATCATTTTGATTCCCATTTTTCAATGTTGCAATTTCTTGCGCAGCATATAAATTAGTTTGTTCTACCAGTAATGCAAGAAACTCATCCGAAAAAAAATAAATCCATCAGCGTTTGTACTGTAAAATTTGATGAATCTAATTTCACACCAACATTTTCTTCGAAAAGAAATAATTCAGGATTGTATTGAACTTCTGTCCACAAATCATCATTCTCATTTGACGTTGTTGCTTCAAAATCATCGTCATTATTATCAGATTCGGGGACGTCTTCAGGTTCGGAGATGACTTCATCTTCATTTCACTTGTATTCTCAGAAGGCTCATAAATGTCGTTACTACCATCGCTGCAATCATCTTCTGAATCACTTAGATTTGCGTTGTGGGTTCTTGGTAAATATAACAGTAATTTTAGAGAATGTTTATAAATCTAAAAAGAAAGAAAATAATAATAAAATTATGATAATTTTAATAAATAATAATAACTATAAAACAAAATACTATACGAAGCAAAAATGATGTTTTTTTAGGAAAAAATAACCTACCTACTACGAGATAACTCGTAGGTCATTTTTCTCCTTAAAAAACATCATTTTTTATTTTTGATGATACCAATTATCTAGAAATAGAGTTTTTAGTAATATAATGTGAAAAAATCAATAATACCAAAAGTTCATTTGTATTAAAACTATTAACTAACGACATTCATAAAATAAGCGTTACATTAAGTGATGACTATAGATCAGTGACAAAAATGTTGTCTGTGTCGGGAGCTTCATGGTATTCCTTTGAAACGCGCCCAATAAAGGTTATGATTAAAATCTCCACTATTCGTGTAGCATTAGTGATATTATCACTGATTTAAAAGAAGAAGTTTTAAATGTTATGAACATCGTAAATAAACTCAAGTGGAAAACACGAGAACCTTTAAAAATGTTTTTAGCTACTTTTGATTGACTAATGAAGACATCAAGAAAATTTATGAAATCAAACACATTTTTCACACCGTTGTTCTCATCGAATCTATTAGGAATTCCAAACATATTCCACAATGTAAAAGTTGCCAGGCATTTGGACACGCCAAGAATTTCTGTGGCAAAATGTCAAAGTGCGTAAAATGCGGTGGTAAGTACAAAACCATCGAGTGCCAAAAACCAAACTCGGTAAAACCAAAATGCTGCCCATCCGGCAAACTACAAAGGATGCATTGTTGTCAAGGAGCTTTAAAGCATTCGTAACAAAGTATTGAAGAAACAAAAAGTTTTCAAAAATTCGCCCCGCACATCAAATAATCCACCGATTGGTAATAAAAGCACTGTCAACAAGCAGAATCGTGTACAGACGAGTAAGGTCATATTTTCTGAAGTACTGAAAAGAACTCAAACGTGGTGAACGAAAAAAACACAAGATGACCGAAGACATACTAACTCAAATCCTTGAGGTGTTAAATAAACAAGAAACATTCAATATCGATCTGTGCAAAATTGTAATAACCTTGAAAAAAAATAAAAATAATACAAAATCTAAGACATACTCGTAAATGGAGCTCTCCGAGTTATGACATAGAATGCAAATGAACTATTAAAGCAACAAGAAGAGCTTCAACTTATTTTACAAAAAGAGAAAATAGATACACAGTGGATCACAGCTTATTTCATGCAGATTAAATTTGTCAGTTTATATTGCCATAAAATGGAAAATAATGGCAATTAAGGAAAAATTTTGWAGAATATATATTCTACAATGCCTTACTAATGCAGCAAGCAAAGTAAAGTTCGTACAGTCCTATATCCACAAGGGCATGAAATGCAGCTGCATTCTAGGAATTTTGCTCACAGCTTATTTCATGTACACACTTGGATATGTTATAGTGATAGCCAGTTGGGTGGGGAACGGAACAAGTTATTTCTAATCCTTAAATTTTAGAGTGTTTTTGTGTGGCGAGTTATCAGTGTCATAATTTCAGTAAAATTAGCCCTTGTACAACGATTGAGTAGCGGGAATTGGTCATAAACAATTTCAAAAAGAGAAAAAAACTGCGAAAATTTGCTGAGATAGTACATTTAAGTAGTTCGACAGTGCAAAATATAATTGAGCGTTTCGTACATGAATTTCACATTCAAAATAAAGGCCGAAACGCATCAAATAAAATTTTCAATGAACTTGACGGGCATTATATTGTGCGTTAAATTAAAGAAAACCCGAGCATATCAGTTGCAAAGTAAACTACTGAGATTCAGGAGGAGCTAGAGAAATAATTTTGTGCTAAAACTGTGCCTCGGGTAGTACGTATTCATCACTTCAACAAAAAACACAATTAGGCCGAGTTGCCTTTGCCAGGGAACTGACAACCAAGGCTTTTAACTTTTGTAAAACTGTAATTTTTGGTAACGAGTCGAAATTTAACTTTCTCGAGTCAGAGGGAATAGCTTACGTGTGGCGGAAAAGCCATACTGAGCTTCGGAGATGTAACACTAGGCCAACTGTTAAACATGGTGGGTTCAGTGTTATGGTAAGGGCATGTATGTATGTCTGCAGCGGGGGTTGGAAATTTGTGCTTTGTTGAGAGTGTTATGGATAAGTCATTGTACCTTAATATTTTAAAAGAAATTTAATCCAAAGTGTCGAGAAACTTTGGATACGTAAAAATTTCCGATATTATCAGGACAACGATCCTAAACACAAATCGTCAATAGTTCAGACCTGGCTAATACAGAATAGTCCACCTCTATAGAAGTAACCGGTCCATTCACCCGACATGTACCCGATTGAGAATTCATGGTCTTTGTTTGAAAATAACATCCGTAAATAACACATTACTGATAAGAAACATCCATTAAAAAATTATTAGTGTCTTTTTTATACTCTCGCAACAAAGTTGCTAAAGAGAGTATTATAGTTTTGTTCAAATAACGGTTGTTTGTAAGTCCTAAAACTAAAAGAGTCAGATATAGGGTTATATTAACCAAAGTGATCAGGGTGACGAGTAGAGTTGAAATCCGGATGTCTCTCTGTCCGTCCGTCCGTCTGTCCGTCTGTCCGTCCGTCCGTGCAAGTTGTAACTTGAGTAAAAATTGAGATATCATGATGAAACTTGGTACACGTATTTCTTGGYTCCATAAGAAGGTTAAGTTCGAAGATGGGCAAAAGAGGATAGAAAAATCAGTACGCATAATATTCAAACCACAACTATTACATTAAGAGCAGTGAACCAACCCTTGTCAAATACTGCTATATATTGCTCAAAGAGATACAAAATTATCGTTGAAGAATATAGAGAACTTCTCAATATGCACACACACAAATTTATTTTGGGAAGCGACACTCTAAGCTTGTGGAAAGTTGCCGAAATTGTTATGGTTCCCAAGTCAGGAAGGATGCTCACATAGTCTCGTCATATAGACCAATTTCACTATTTCCACAAATCTCAAAACTTTTTTAAAAACTAATTTATCTAAGATTAAAATGTATGTATAATCGACGAAAAGCAGATAATCCCATCGCATCAGTTCGGTTTTAGAAACAAATATTCAACAATAGAACAAATTCACAGAATAATATCAGAAATGGAAAAGCCCCTGGAGCAGAGAAACGCTGTACTCCTTGACGATGTACAAGCGTTTGACAAGGTATAGCACGAAGGCCTTATGAAAAAACTAAAACCATGTCTTCCGGTCGAGAACTGTGCTCTTTTTTCGTGTAAAACAAGGAAATGAATTCTATAAACTAAAAGAAATTGAAGCAGGAGTTCCTCAGGGAAGTATCTTAGGTCCACTTTTATATATTCTGGTAACGGGTGTGAATTATTGAAAGTGGTGCAAACAATAAAAAAAAAAACAATTTTTGGTCTCCCTTTTCACCTTACACGCCTATTTGTACATATACATATATCGTTTTCTACACATACTTATTATATATTACAAATATATAGTACATATCATATCATGAATGTGAAGGGATTTTGGGATTGCGGATTCGCCTATATATTTGTTGCCAACTTTTATTGCTATTGGTTTGGCTTTCGTATATTTGGGAATCGACGTATATTTTTTCGTTTTCGTTATCGATTCTTAATATATCTGTTGCCAACCGTTATAGTCTTTCTTTCGGAAATTTAAATTAAACAAGCAAAAATGAGCAAGCCAAAGCCAACTATCGCCAACCTCTTTCCAAGTAAGGAGTTGATCGACTTAAAGTAATTAAAGCGTCAAAGGACGATGGCGAAATAGTATTTTGCGAATAAAGACGGGCCTTTTAAAAAAAACCATGTCGTTAGGTCCAATTGAATTGCAATGTCGGCTCGACATATTAAATTCACATAGTGAAAAGCTAATGAAATACCAATCTAAAATTGAAGAGATTGATGAAGACGGCATGGCCCGAGGGGAGTTAGAGGACATAATTGTTGAAACGAAATCAATAATTAAAAATATTTTAGCCAAAAATAGAACGTCAATTGCCGAAACGTTTTTCGTAGCTTCTCACAGCTCAAGGTTCCCTAAAATGAATTTGCCGAAATTCAAGGGGGAATTTAAAAACTTTATGAGTTTGTTTGAGAGTTTGGTTCATAATGCTCCAAATATCCCAGATATATAAAAATGTAACCATTTTTTAAACTGTTTATCTGGAGAGGCTCTGGGAACAGTTAAAGCGTTTCAGATGTCAGATGAAAATTACCCGTAAGCGTTGGCTCAAAAAAGTTACCATAATAAATTTTTGATATTTTTCAGTACAATTTCTGCCAACTATCCCAAAGCCATCAGCACCTTCATTATGAGCGATGATCGATAAATTATCTGCTGTTTATGACTCTTTGCTATCTCTGGGCGATGAGAGGCAAGTAACAAACGCTTTATAATACATATAGTTATGATAAAGGTTGACTCTGCAAGTGGGAAGAGCAACTTGACTACGATCACTTACCATTATGGAAGGATTGCGAAGTAACTTTAAATAGAAGGTTTCAACAGTTAGCAACGGAAGAAGCGTTTTGTTCGAGGACGAAATCCGGAGCCGCAACCAGCATTAGTCACATGAAGCAACCTCACATGGACAGGACAAAATCAGCTTTAGTTGCTGCAGATGCAAAGCAACATACTTGTCAAAGGAACATTGTGAAATCGGTGCGCTTATGCATAAATTGCTTGTGTAAGGGGTATACAGTGTCTAAGTGTAGAGCGGATCGATGTCGTGTATGCAATAGATCGCATCACACATTGTTACACCAGTACTCGGTTTCCTTTCTACGTCGGACCGAGTAATGTTGGCGACAGCTGTTGTTCAAGTGAGGACCAGTTTTGGTGAATACCTGCCTGCGAGAGAGATATTGGACTCAGGCTCCCAAGTCAACTTTATGACGGAGGACTTGGCACAAAAGTTSCGGATTCGTCGCCAACACAAAACATTAAACATAATAGGAATTGGAAATGAAATATAATCATCCAGACCATAACATAAATGTTAATGGCATTGGAATGGAAAATTCCGCAAAGTATTAAATTTTCGGATCCAGAATTCCATAAATCAAAAAAGATTGATATCTTATTGGGTGCAGAAATGTTTTTCGATCTGTTAGCGATTGGCCAAATTAAAAGTGGCCCTAATCAACAAACGCTACAGAAAACCCTTTTAGGGTGGGCTGTGTCTGGCAAATATGCCAGTAGTCTAAGTTCTCCTCCTTCGGCAACTGGCACGTTATGCCAATCTGAAGATGAGTGAGAAATGTATCTGGATTTTATGAATGAATACAGAGCGCTGAATCACATGAGCCCAACAAACAATAAGATCCAGAGCGAGCCACACTGACTTTTTCAACCTGCTTCTGGAGAAAATAGTTCGAGCTGCAGAACTAAATAGAGAAGGTACCATCTTCTATAAGAGTGTACAGCTGCTGGAGTATCCCGATGATATTGGTATCATTGGCCTCAACACCCGCGCCGTTAGTTCTGCTTTCTCCAGACTGGACAATGAAGCAACACAAATGGGTCTGGCAGTGAACGAGGGCAAGACGAAATATCTGCTGTCATCAAATAAACAGTCGTCGCACTCGCGACTTGGCACTCACGTCACTGTTGACAGTCATAACTTTGAAGTTGTAGAAAATTTCGTCTATCTTGGAACCAGCGTAAACACCACCAACAATGTCAGCCTAGAAATCCAACGCAAGATAACTCTTGCTAACAGGTGCTACTTCGGACTGAGTAGGCAATTGAGAGCAAAGTCCTCTCTCGACAAACAAAAACCAAACTCAAAAAGTCACTCATGATTCCCATCCTGCTAAATGTTGCAGAGGCTTGGACGATGACAAAAACGGATGAGTCGACGTTGTGAGTTTTCGAGAGAAAGTTCTGCGAAAAATGTATGGTCGTTTGCGCGTTGGCCACGGCGAATATCGCATTCGATGGAACGATGAGCTGTATGAGATATATAACGACATTGACATAGTTCAGCGAATTAAAAGACAGCGGCTACGCTGGCTAGGTCATGTTGTCCGGATGGACGAAAACRCTCCAGCTCTGAAAGTATTCGACGCAGTRCCCGYCGGGGGAAGCAGAGGAAGAGGAAGACCTCCACTCCGTTGGAAGGACCAAGTGGAGAAGGACCTGWCTTCDCTTGGAATAKCTAATTGGCGCCACGTAGCGAAAAGAAGAAACAACTGGCGCGCTGTTGTTAACTCGGCTATAATCGCGTAAGCAGTGTCTACGCCAATCAAGAAGAAGAAGAAGTTGAATTTATATTGCCTTGAAAATAGTTTATTTTCGATTTTGCAACATTTTTTCAATGTAACGCAGCTTGTTTCGTAAATGTACAGAGAATATTATTTTCTAACTCGTGAACACGCCGCGTATATAGGTGGATGTATGAAAAACATAGCATTTACAGATTTATGCCACACATTTCTAGTGACTTCCTTGTGTCCTCTTGATTATCATCGCAAATGCAATTTKACTTGGAAACGGACGTTTGAACTGAAATGGAAAATCATTGGAACTCAAAGGAATTCGTAGATTCAAGCATTCGGCCTTTGTATCCGATAGCTCCATCACAATCAATCGGGTTTCAATATACAGTTTCGGCGCATGAAGATTGCGAAACATAATAATGACAGATCCAACTTTCAGACTCAAATGATGCGGCGGGAAACCAAGACTCTCCAAAGAATTTTGAAATTCCACTGTATAATTCACGGCATTCATTCAAGACGCTCGGAATTTGCCTATTTTCAATCCTTAGCGATGTAAAACGTCTTTGGTAATGTCATTTTTTTTTTTTTAATATCCTATAATTGACGCGGATTGGAAGACTGATAGGTTGAAATGAGCATCGCGAAAAGTGTGCGAACTTCATTGGCATGCGAAGTCATTATCATGTTCCATGTTTAATATCAAGGCATTTCCGAAAAGAGCAATGTACTAGCAAACGGATCACTGACGCAAGTTGACAAAAAACTCGTCAATGTCTGTATTGTAAGCCCTTTAATTCGTAGAAGATCTGCTTAACCTCAAACAAAGTTGTTATGTGGTGATATTTTATGATTGAATAGCCATTAGCGGGTTTTATCCAAATACTATATATAATAGTTGGCTAATTACTAATATTAACATAGACACCTGGTTTGATAAAGCAGGGGTTGGCTCCCGTATCGACAAAAGCTTTTAGATTTCTACCAAATTTAGCATCACTTAAGTTGATCCGTCAATCCGTCTCCCTTACCCCGTAAAAGTTATATTTTTTGTAATTATTAATTCTGAATGCTTTTTCTTATGGGCGAAAGTACGAGTATTTTCTCTTAATCGCTTTATGCCATGAGCTTTTTGGTTTTAAACCCTATTCACCTGAACATTTGCGTTCGTTACCTTGTTGTCCCCTTACATTAAAATATCTGTTATAAACTTTAGATACAGACGGATCTATATACATAGATGTCGGGTTGGGAATATTATTAAGTATATTGTTATTTGAGGGGTTGTTCCTTTGAGGAAATCTTAAATTATTATTTGTATTAATTGGCTTTGGCTTGTTTCTATCATACGCGAAATTTTGTGCAAACCGAGCTCTTTGGTTATGTTATTCTGCTTCCTGAGCTTTTGCTAAAGTATCAGGTAAATCTTGTGGGTTTAGAGAAAATAGTTCGTCCCATAGTGGGGTATTTTGTCCTGTTATAAAAATTTGCAGGACATCGTCCTTATTCTTTTTGTTTAGGTCTTTTGTAATATCCGCGTTGGTTCCATTTGTCATAATTGTTTTATTTATTATAGAGTAAATTTTTTGTTATATGTATAGGACGTTGGTCCACATATGCAAAGTCTAAACGAGATAGAATTGCATCGAAATTAAGTACCGTTCCATGGTTCCTTAATGCATTGTATGCATCATTTTATTTCGAAGAATTGTGAGCGCAGCGAAGTATTTTCTAATGACCTTCATAGGCTCATAGCATTAAAAGCTGCCTCGCTTCAACCAACATTTGAATCCATGCTACCAGTAAATTCAGGTGAAGATTTAACAACCTCTAATCACTCTTGGCATACTAAATGGCCGTCTATTGTTTGTATTTGAAAATCAGTAGCACTACTAGTATTCACTAGTATTTGTGAGCGTAATTGCTCTACTCCCTCACGTAAAGCTATATTACTGTATGCAATGTAAGACGAGTTATTAAATTTTTTTTCCTGTTTCTGTTGTTTTTGTTTTTTGTTTTATAAGGTGTTATTTTCACCACAAAAATAACAATTTGAGAGAAATTTTTTTTTCGTAATCCCCTCCTTATGAAGGAGGCTCTTGTATTCTGGACGCTCTGGAATTCAAAATCGCAGAATTGAGCTTGAAATATGGAGTTTTTATTTTAATTTATTGGCTGTACAAGCCTTAATTGATGTATTGCCATTTTTGTTTTTGATTAATTATTATCATTTTATCTCTTCCATGAAGGAATGCTTTTTCTGAAGGGTCTGGAGTTCAGAATCGCAGAATTAATTTTTTTATTATAAATCCAACTGTGTTTCTGATGCTATTGTGTTCCTATTTTCATAGTCTTTAGCAGGGGTTTCTTCTTCTTCTTGATTGGCGTAGTCACCGCTTACGCGATTATAGCCGAGTTAACAACAGCGCGCCAGTCGATTCTTCTCTCGCTACGTGGCGCCAATTGGATATTCCAAGTGAAGTCAGGTCCTTCTCCACTTGGTCCTTCCAACAGAGTGGAGGTCTTAGTCTTCCTCTGCTTCCCCCAGCGGGTACTGCGTCGAATACTTTCAGAGCTGGAGTGTTTCCGTCCATCCGGACAACATGACCTAGCCAGCGTAGCCGCTGTCTTTTAATTCGCTGAATTATGTCAATGTCGTCGTATATCTCGTACAGCTCATCGTTCCACCGAATGCGATATTCGCCGTTGCCAATGCGCAAAGGACCATAAATCTCTGCAGAACTTTTCTCTCGAAAACTCGCAACGTCGACTCATGAGTTGTTGTTATTATCCAAGCCTCTGCACCATATAGCAGAACGAAAATTATGAGTAACTTATAGAGTTTGGTTTTTGTTCGTCGAGAGAGGACTTTGCTTCTTAATTGCCTACTCAGTCCGAAATAGCACCTGTTGGCAAGAGTTATCCTGCATTGAATTTCTAGGCTGACATTTTGGTGGTGTTTACGCTGGTTGCAAGATAGACGAAATGATGATATTGATATCATCGGCTTATACACCAGCAGCTGTACTCTCTTATAAAAGATGGTACCATCTCTATTTAGTTCTGCAGCTTTTTCCTATATATTTAAAAACAGCCCTCAAACATTTTCTTAAATTTATAATATTTTTATTTTCTTTTGTTATTTTGTTTTTGGACACTCTTTAGTATCAAGAGCGCTCTTTCAGAAGTCGCAACATAATCATTTTTTATATTTGATAGTTGGGCTATTCCCCCATTTTTAATACACTTGTAGTAGCAGTAAATTTTAAATACACTTTACAAATATATTCTGCTGCTTGTTGTAAACTGCTTCAGTTTTTATTTTCTGGGTCAAATTTGAGATGATTTTATGAATATTAATGCCTTCCGCTGAATTTCTATCAAAATCCGAGTGTACCTTTCCTTGTCCGATGGATGCAATTTTATAAATGAACTATGTAGTTCATATTATAGAAAAAGTTTTTCACAAGCTATCTTCGGGGTATCAGTTCTCCAATCATAAATGAAAACWTCAGTTTTACCCCAAACATTTTTTTGAGCATATTACACCAACCATGTTTTTTTTTTTTTTTTGTAATTTTCCGAGCTAAATAAGAAATACGTATAGCATTTAATTGTATCTTTTACTTTTTTCAAAAATTCAATTCTCTGTCAAGAGAACGATAAAAAAATAAAAAATTGCTTTAAGAACTTATAACTTTTTTTACATTTTTAATTGTTATTTTTAAATCTATTTTAATTAAATTTATTAAAAAGTTTTTTTATTTTTCATCCAAACAAAATAAATTATCTAAACAAAGAACAAATAAATTGATTTTTTATAAATTTATTATGTAAATATTGGTTTAGGTTGAATATCAACTGCGTGGCTGTATAAATGCAAAATATGCAGGAACGCGATGGGGATTTAAAAGATAAGACTTTGTTTACAGTTACTGCCATTAGCTTGCGTACTTCTGTAAAAGCAAATAAAACGCAAGGTTTAGTTTAATTTATTTTATTTCCCTACTATGTAGGGCAGCCGTTCGCGAATATCTTTTCGACTAACTTTTCGGTGCTGCCCCGGAATACCTAACACCTATCAAATCTACTTGCCATCACCTCACCATATGATTACATTACGCTGATTCGGAAATTCCCACTGTTTGGGACTGTTGGTGTCGTTAGTTACTGGTAAACGTTTCCGTGGTTATGTCTATAACTTGAGCCTCGCACTTTTGATGTTGTTTGTTGCGCTGAGTTTTCGCGGCTTCCGGATAAGAACGTACCATCTTCCGCCAGTTAGAGTCAATAGGACCATTAATATTCACATTTTATGTAAACTTAATAACAAACATTCCATTCAACGTTATTGCATGAACCTTCACGAACTTCCACCAATTTTTTGTTTACAAAGATCAGGTCGTTGTCAATTTCCTCTATTGGTTCGATGTGATCTGCTGTAACAGTTTGACAGTTTTTGGGCTTTTGATTTAGCAGATTCAAAACACAGGAACTATTTCTACTTGTAATTTGACAAAATATGGATAACAAGCAGATATTTGCTATTACATTTTGGTATTATATTAGTTTCTATCATAATTATTTTACAATTTTGCACAACTGGCTTAATTTGTATTTCTTACGGTTTTGTTCAACTATTGGATATTCAATTATAAAATAAATGTTATTACTAGCTTCTAAAGTTGTCAATTTAGAGACTGTTAGTAAATCTCTTATTGTTATAGTTGTATAGTGCTCGTTGATTAGTACATTCCCAACTTCATCACTTCTTAACAAAATAGGATTTATTAACAGTGACTTACCCAAAGTTAATGAATATATGGCTCCTTCTGTTTCAATTCAAATAAGTATTCAGTGTCACGTTCAAACTCTTTTTTAGAGCTAATTATTTTAATTACAGTGTCAGTTGATTGATTTGTCTTTGCTTGTAATTGGCTGTTGATATACTTGTAGATCTGTTCGCCATTCGTTCAAATAAAGATTCTGTCCGTGTTTGGAGTTTGGGTTAAAGTCATCGAAATCTGGAGTTCCCGGTTATATATTTTAGAGCGGTGCCTAGAACGTTAATACTACGGGAGTATTGGTGGTTAATTAAAACGGTTGTGCCCAAAACCCTTTCTACTTTTTAGTGTCTTTGAAAAAATTCATAATTCGTATTAAGGGCTTCTTGATGTTTATTTCTATTTATGTTCTTGCAGAATTTCTCCGAGTCTGTTGGGTATTGGGGTTTTCCCCATTTCAAGATTTGGAAGGTGGCGCGGATATTTAAGTACAATTTCCTGTAACATTTCCTAGGAATTCAACGTCTGTTTTTAAAAATTCGGTTTTTCTAAGGAAACTCACATTTTGGCTGAATATAATTTTTCCAGTACTCGGCTGACGTCTTGCAAGTGCCTTTTGTATTCATTGGAAAATACAATCATGTCATCTATGTTAACGTGACAAGTCTTTCCTCCCTCGGTATATAATCTATTGCTCCTTGAAAAATGCTATTTCTGTTTTTCAACAAAAATGGCAACCTGTAAAACTCGTACATTCACGAAAAATTCACTTTTTCATTATTTTCTTCGGCAAATATAATCTGATGAAACCCAGATTTCATGTCTAATGTAGTAAAAATTGATGATTTTCCTAGACTTGAAAGAATCACGGATGTGTTGGGAATGGGATATTTGTCGCTAATAGTATTTTCGTTAAGTTTCTTGAAATCTATGACCATTCGAAAGTTCTTTTTCCCTGCGTCATCTGTTCCTTTCTTGTGAACAACCCATACTGCACTATTATATTGTGAGCCAGATAGTCTAATGATACCGTCTTGCAGAAGATCATTTACTTCCTTTTTAACAAATTCAGACACTGCCACAGGATATGGATAAAATTTGGAGTAAACTGGTTCATTGTTAGTTGTTCCCTCGGTTGCTAAGATATTTGTATTGAACAGCACTGCCTCGTAGGGATCAGAAAATATGGCAGCGTATTACGCCTTTAGTCGTTCAACACCTGCTATTACAATATACATTAGGTTTCCCAAGCCCCCCAAAATTAAGAATTGTATTGAAGTTTATAATTTTTAAATGTTATTTGTTAAGAGTAGATAAAATAATTTTACTAATGGCAAAGAGTGAGCCTGTTAAATCAAATGTGCTGGAATGAGAATTGGGTAAGAGTCTAAACTGCCTGGTAGAGCAGGCGGCAGCATTAAAACTAATATTAGATAAGAGTGGTGGGCTACAGACTGACCCATTCATGAGTTTGACAAGAAATATTATACCAAGCATCTCCCTACGACTAGCGAGTGTCGGGAGATGTATAAGTTTTAAACGGTTAGTGTAAGAAGTAAGATTTAAACTGGAATCCCAAAGCAAATGAATTGAGGCAAAAAGCAAAATTTTTTGTTTGAAAGGACCCTAACTTATCCGAATGGACTAGGTAACTAGGGTTCCAAACCACAGAAGTATACTCTAATATAGGCCTCACCAGAGATGTAAAAAGAATTTTTGTGGTAAGAGGATCTCTAAATTCTTTAGACCAACGTTTAACAAAACAAAGAGCGTCTTTAGCTTTAAAAACCGTGGAAGATGCGTGAAGACTAAAATTGAGTTTGGGGTCCATAAAGTTTTGTATTGCGTACGAAGTAGGGTCTACTGCTTTACGTGAAAAGCACATCGTTTTGCATTTTTTTGTGTTCAATTGCATGTCATTTCTATCACACCAAGAAACTGGGTTGATTAAGTCCATTTGCAGCTGACGTCGTTCACTGTTTAAAGTATATGTTTTAAAAAGTTTTACATCGTCAGCATATAATAAAACTTTTGAAAACTTAACAACAGATRATATGTCATTAATAAATAACAAGAACAGAATTGGACCAAGATGGCTAGCTTGAGGAACGCCTGAAGGAATATTGATTATATCAGAAAAAGTAACGTTAAATATGACTTGTTGAAATCTATTACTAAAATAAAAAGCAACCCATTTTAGAAATATTGGTTAAAACCAAGAAGATCAAGTTTATTCAAAACAATTGAATGGTTTACTTTATCAAAAGCCATACTAAAATCTGTGTATATAACATCATTCATATTCTTATTCTTCCTAAAGCCCGTTGATACATGTGATACAAATTCAAGCAAATTAGTTATTGTAGATTTCGCTTTACGAAAACCGTGGTGAGAACAAGAAATTAGTGGAGAGATCCGGAAGGTTATGTTGTCTGTTATAATTGCTTGCAAAAGTTTAGGTATTGCTAAAGTTGTCAGCATTGCTATTCCCCTATAGTTTTCAATAGATGATCTAAATCCACTCTTATGTAAAGAAATTACAAACGACTTTTTCCATATGGATGGAAATAAGCCTTGGATAAGAGATGAACTAAATAGTTTTGTTAGGGGTTGTTATACTATATACTATATATTTGGCACATTTCTTAAGAAAGCTTGTTAGTATCATATCTGAGACAAGACGTCTGCTTCGGAAATGGTAGGTGCCTTAATGACAGAACTTGTGCGGACATAACTTGTGCTGATGCGGAACCTCTNGTATCATATCTGAGACAAGACGTCTGCTTCGGAAATGGTAGGTGCCTTAATGACAGAACTTGTGCGGACATAACTTGTGCTGATGCGGAACCTCTTTTCTCGTTTTGGAGACTTTGGAGAGTAATTGGACCTAAAGAATTCAGCGAGCATATTAGAAATGTTGTCATTGTCATTAGATATACTGGACTTGTATTTCATAGCGGACGGGAAATTAGAAATCCTGCGTTTGGAGTTACGAAATCATAGAACAACTTTGGATTACTTATAATAATATTTTTTACTTTGTTTATATATCTATTATAACATATTTTGTTAACTTCAGCAAATTGTCGACGCAATTTAGAATATTTTGAATAGTCAGCAACGAAACCTGTTTGTTTTTTTTTTTAAGTTTAAAAGCACGAGATTTTATATTTTTTAATTTACATAATTCTTTCAAAAACCATAAATTATAGCCTATTTTCCGAATAAATTTAAAATAGGATGATACGAGCCTCTGGCCGAACCAAAGGATCATATCGGACAYCAGAGATCATTAGAGCGTTATCAATATAAACTAGATCTAAGAACTTACCAAACTCGTTTGAAATTAAAGTAATTTGGTTAAGACCCAACTCCGACATTTCATCTAAGAACTCGTTAAAACATAAGCCAGTACTAATAGAAATTGTGTAATCATCAATAGCTTTCCATGATACGCACGGTAAATTGAAATCCCCCAAAACATTCAAGGAATCAGTATTACTAGTTATTGAGAAAACATTACTTATTAATAAAGCATGCTGCATATAAACAGATATATCCGAGTTAGGCGGTATATAAGATAAAGTTAAGTAGATATGGCCACTATTAGCGAATGCACTTAAATTCTATGAAGTATGTATACATGCGGAACATCGACTTCTTCAGATGGAATCGAAGAATGAACAGCAAACAAGACACCACCACCTTTTCTGTTCAGAAGGTCATATCGGGTTTCATTATCAAAAATGTGGGGCTTTTGCCAAGTTTCTGTAAAAGCAATGATTTTAAAATGTTTTGTATTAAGACCTCCAACATTTTGATAATAAATAATAATTTTGTTAATTAGTTTTTTGTATGCACGGGATTTCTTGGCAATTTAGTAATAACTACAGGAGGCTTATCACGGCGGTGCTCGAATACGCGAAAAAATACCAGAGATGGCCAGAATGAGTTGTCAAGTATCAATTAAAAATTGTCAGCGGATACGTCGATCTTAAACGACGAAATATCAGTGGTATATATGAATTTAAATTTACGGATGTCTGTATGTACCGTTTTTAATTTCGATTAGATATACCTTTTAAGATGGGCAAGCCCATCACAAAGCGTTCCGACTCGCCTTTCACAGAGCAGTTCGGAAAGTTACAAGTCACAATGAACAAAAACATTAATAAATACAAATATAAAAAATGTTAAATAATAAAAGTAAAAAGAGGAATGACAAAAATATTTATAACAAATGAATGCAATAAAAATAGTAGGTTATCAAAGATAACAAGCAATGTAGTGAGCCATTTGAGATGCACACACGAAAAGTAAGAAACTCGCAAACAGCTGTGGACAAAGATGGAAACGAATAAAAACAAGAAATAAATTTAAGTAAGCAATATAAATTAACAATTTCACTATTAAAATGTAGCACAAAAACAAATTGAAAATGACTCGGCGGAATAAATTGAAATTAGCCAACACACAATTAAAGTAAAATTCAATTGCTTTAATAGGAAAATATATCAGTGATGTTATCTTAACGGATCACTTAATTCAGATAATTTCACCACAAACTTTTAAATATTATATAAATTAAACAAATTTCTAAGAGCACGAAAGCACAGCTGTACACAAGAAAAGGTGCCAGATCAATTCCTTTCTTTATGTCCGGCTTCGCATCGATTTTCCTAAGGAGGGCATAGTATATAATACCATCAAACGTGTTAAGAGTAGATAATATAAAAAAAAAAATTAAAACTCAAATTGAAAATATGTACGGCATCAACTAAATTTTTAGAGGTATTCCTTGAAATATCCTTCTAATATATGGTAGCAGGGATCTACATCTAAAAAATTAATCTCGTCTACAATTTCACTAAATTTGAAATCATTATCGAAATCTACAAAATCATTACATTCGTCTTGTTGTTCATCTTTGTAAGTTTCGGTGGAATGATATTGACCTAAATAGTACGCTTTGTCATTTATTGTTAAAGTGGTTGCTATTGCGATGTCTTTTTGGCTACTTACATACCGAAGCTCCTTGGGTATTGATTTCCGAAAGCTGTTCTACCTGAAGGAAAATCTCTGGTATTAAAGGAAGTGGGATTCGATGGAGTGGTATTAAATAAAGTCACTTATGGTGAGCGAGATTCATTCGATCGATCAATTCTTTGATATACTCGGAATTTGGAGAGACTTAGATCGCCGATGGCCTTTATAAGAATAAGATATCACAAAGTGGACGGTTTAGTGGATATAAATACTCGTAATACATCGTGGCGGTACTTTGAATTTAGAGATTCTAAAACATCCTTCTTATTTTGATAGGTCATCAACATCTTATTAATTATGGCTGTTAATTTCTTTTCGACTTCTTCGTACAATTCTGTTATAATCTGTCTTCCTTGACGGAGAGTAGATTCCAGTGTGTAAACTGGTTTCTTATCTGCATAAGTGAAATCAATTCTAGCTATCATTGCATCGAAATTTAGAATAGTGTTAAAGGAAGAAAGGATTGAATCTGCAGATCCTACTATTTTTTCGATACAAATTGCCAGCGAATTCTGTCTAGGATTTGACTACGTCCAAGGATTCATCCCACCTAACTGCCGGGTCGATTATAATCTCAATATATTGCTCGACTTGAGATGGTCTTTCAATCTGCGTAAGTCTATCGGTCAGTGAGTCCACTGTTGCATTACTGTTATATTTTTATTTTTTCTCTACATACGTATTTTATTTTAACTTCACGTGAATAGATTTTTAAAGTTTACGATTCTTCGTTCAAAATGGGTTCGAACCCACTGCCACAATAATTTATCCTTTATAAGGACTTTTCCGCGTGCCCCCACGTGGACACCAATAAATAAACGCAAGGTTTAGTTTAATTTATTTTCTTTCCCTACTATGGGCCACTATCTTTCCGGTGCTGCTCACCTCTCGAGGATTGCCTCAATTCCCACGGGTTGGGACTGTTGGTGTCGTTGTTATGTCTGCAAATTGAGTCTCGCACTTTTGATGTTTTTTGTTACGTTGCAATCACAGACATAACTGCACTTATTGTTGTGGTTGTCAATTTTATGAGAATTGAAAATTCAATAAAAATACTGCAAAAATACCGCAATATCCAAGAGCAGAAAATACATAGACGGCTTAATTTTTCCTAAAATGCTACCTATGCTTTCGTAAACGAAATAGTTAATTCTTCAACACATGGGCCTGTTCTGTCATTTTTCAAATTTTCTAAAATATTATGACAGTGTAAAGTGTGCGATTACATCCAAATTTAACATATCCTTACATGGTTTACGAACCTTTTATAAAACTTAAATTACTTTTTTGGTAAGATTTTAGACAGGTTTGCATAAAATAAATAATTATTTTGATTTTAAAGAGCAATGCTAAGAGTTAAGTATGCTTATATTGAAAAGTTTAAGCTTAGGTTACGAAAGATAGTAATTATTTAATTTAATATTCGATATTGAAGTTCTTAAATAATTAATTTATTTTATATTTTTAGCGCAAAATTTATTCACGATGCCTGGATCTTAGCATATGCAGGTGATTTGAGTTTCAGTATTGCACTTGATGTGACACTTTTTCTTCGATTTGAGCGCAATCATATTGTTTGGAATCCAGTATTTACACTAATAGATCAGATCGGTAGACGCATAGAGACTTCTAGAGTACATCATAAATTTCAGGTAAATTTTAACTTTTTGGTATTTTAATAGATACAAACGTTCAATTGTGGCAAGATCCAACCCACCTTCTTATACTGAATAATTCTTAAGGCAAGAGAGTTTTTTTATTAAAAAACTGGATGTCCCGACAAACGTTTTTTGGCATTAAAATTTCTTTCTACTACATAAATTATAGTGTATACAAAAAGTAACTTACTTATTATTAGTGTGTAAGTATATGTATGGAGGATGGAATCATGTGTAAAAGTTCACAGAAGAGAGGAAAGTTCTCTGATCGCCATTCACTTGGGAGTGGCCAGAAACGATTCTTTTACAAATGACTCCACCAGCTCACGACTTCCGCTCTTTGACCAAGTAGCCTCTGGGTAGCCTAAAAACATCCGTTTGAAGGCGTGAAAGTGAGAAGACAAAACATCCCCCACAAGGGTTGTGCGCTGGGTTTGTGACCCGCCACGTAAAAAAACACCCCCAGTGAAAAGAAACAACAAGCTTCGGATGAGAGACCCCCCTTTTGATGACGACCATGGCAAACGAATTAAGGACTATGATTTGAGGGCATGCACCTGGAATGTCCGGTCCCTTAATTGGGAAGGTGCCGCTGCCAGTTGGTTGTTGTCCTCGTGAAAATAAAGGCTGACATCACCGCCGTCCACGAAATGCGATGGACGGGACCAGGACTGAGACGAGTAGGCCCTTGGGGCATTTACTAGAGTGGCCATATAAAGGAGCGCAAGTTTGGTGTTGGAATCATGGTGGGAGAGACACTCCGTCGGCGAGTATTATAATTCACTCCGGTGAATAAACGTCTAGCCACAATCCGCACTAAAGCAAGGTTCTTCAACATATCGATGATTTCCGCCCACGCCCCACTGAAGAGAAGGACGATGTGTCCAAAGATGCCTTCTATGAGAGCTGCGCCCGCCACGATGTCAAAATGGTGCCAGGCGACTTTAACGCCAGGGTGGGCAAAGAAGGTATCTTTGGCACTATGGTTGATTATCTGTAGTACTAGATTACAGCATAAGAAAATACATCAAGCTTTTTATATCTCCCGATATAAAAACCACCAACGATCGATCATGTTGTGATAGACGGAAGACACGTCCGCAGTGCCTTAGATGTGCGTGCGTTCCAAGGGCCCAACATCGATTTGGAAAGATAGAAGGTTCGACGTCGAGTAGCTGCAATCACAACAGACAGCAGAACGATTTTCTACTCGACTTGTACGTCTGCTCTTTGAGAGCACTCGTCAACAACGCGGTATGATGGAACCGTGGGAAGGTATTTCAAGCTTCCACGTACAGCTGCAACCGAAACCATTCGTTTTCTGAAAATGCAAAAGAACAGCTGTTACGACGAGGAGTGCCTTGTTGCAGCGGAGAGAAAACACCTACCTCGCAACGTTACGATCGACCATAACACGTGCGGGATGGGATAGATACCGAGAGTAGAAGTGGGAGGAGAGACGCATTTGCAGACAGAAAAACAAAGAGGCCGAAATGTGGGAGTACGAAGAGCTTGATAAGCTGGCCGACAGGGCCAAAATTCTACGAAAATTCTACGAAAAAGAGCGGCGGCTAACTGAAGGTTTGAGACTGGAGCATCTTGTAGAACCCCCAAAAGTGATCCGGTAACCGATGCCCAGAGCATACTTAAATTATGGATGGAACACTTCTTCAGCCTGCTGAATGGCAGTCAACGCACAACGCCAGGAGAAGGCGCGAACCCGATTTCACAATCCATGATAATGGAGCAGACGATCCATTGCTACAGATGGATTACCGCCCGAACTACTCAAACATGGAGGCGAAGAACTGATAAGGAGCATATATCAGCTCCTTTGCAAAATATGGTCGGAAGAAAGCAATTAGCGTGGTGTTGGTTGTCCAATTTCGTCCGTTTTAGTACAGTGATATACGAATATTGGGGGAATGCCACGGAATAAATTATGTCGATAACTGTCCGTCGGCTTCGAGATATGGGATATTACCAAAAGCTAGGCAGTGTCATCCTCACTTAAACCCCTCTTATACATCTCGGAGGTAAAATTTAATATCTCTGGAGTATTTAGTGATTTATTTAGTGCGCTATACTTAGTTTTTAACAGTACCGCTATATGCGAAGTGAACGGGGTTATCTTCCGATTTCATCCATTTTCACCCTGTCATTGTGGTTATTGTAACTTTATTGGAATTGGAGATATGTGTATTGAACTTATTAGGGGCGGGGCCCCGTCCACGTTTTAAAAAATTTTGGCCCGCAGGTGCCCCTTGCTACTGCGACCCACTGCACACAGGTCGATTTCATAGGCCTAAAAAAATTTACATTTACCACTGCTTGTATCGAAGCTATTTCTTAAAAAACCAATAAAGCTAACGGTAAATACATTTTTGCTCCATCCCATTCGTACGTGCTACGAAAAGCTAGATAAATGAGACAATAGAAACATGCGGACTGTGCAGCTTAAAAATTATCTCTTATAATAAATTAAATTGCAAAATAGAATCGTGTTTAATCGGCATAAATCGAAATAAATATTGAGAATAAAGGTATATGTTATATAATAAATTGGTTTTTATATATTAATAGGTTGTTTAATTGTTTTAAACTATTATTTTATAAGTGCCCTTTTGAGTGGTAAGTTTTTCTTTATACACCGGTTTAAGTTATACAAAAAGTTGTGATCCCTGTCTCGCCCTCAATTGAGTCAAGTTTTTTTATATTAGTTAATGTTTTTTAAGTTGTTGTTATTTTTTATCATTTTTTTGTATTTACGTGTGTGTATATTTTATTATTTTTTATGTTTTTTTCGTCATATATACTTCAGCTTTGGTTTTAATTTTATCATTTTCTCACTTTTATTTTATACGTACTTTTATTAAGGCACATCATATTGTTATAAACTCTCACGCCTACATATTTTTGAATTGTGATGTTTAGAAAATGTGTGAAGTAATATCACTTATCACCGAAGAGCATCATCATCTACTTATCTACTTATTAAAAGCTTCGATAACAAAAAACTTGGTATTAACTTTTCCAGCTAAGATAACATTTCAAAGGAAAAACATATTATCCTGAGCAAATAAAGAACTCAGAAGTTGAGATAAAAAAATTATCGGACCAAATGAACGCAATGAGTCCTCTAATAATAATCTAATTACTTTATATTAATAGGGAAATGTGGCATTGATATAAGTTCTAAGCAAAACGAATATAA
>NW_017537271.1:89688-100839 GCF_001853355.1 Bactrocera latifrons | reverse complement strand
GTATAGGCTCCATCATACACGAAATAACTAATGGGTCGCTACAAATCAGGACTTTCCGGAGAGGGAGATTTTAAAAAGCTTTAGCAAAAGTTTCACTTTTATATAAGCAGTGGAAATATTTTTGGCCGGTGATTTCATATCAATCTGACCACTGTGTACTGTGCCAAATTAGTGTTTTATATCTTAATTTAGTCCTTAGCAATGGAACTTTATAGGTTTTCGGTTACTGGTGTTTTGTGGGCATCGTTCTTACGATTACGTAAGAACGAAATTTTTTTATACTAAGGAAGCCGCATACCAAGTTTCATCAAGTTATCTCAATTTTACCCAAGTTGCAGCTTGCACGGACGGACAGACAATTACCCGGATTTCAGCTTTTCTTATCATTATAATTATTTATATATGTACATAACATAGAAACTTAAATAAGTATCTTTAACTTCTTACAGCTGGTGGGGGAAATATAGAGACTGAATTCAGCTGAGAATTTATTTTATTCTGATTTCATTTTGATATTTTCATTGCTTATATACTGTTTTAGGAAACTATCTTAAATAACTAAATATATGTGTATGCGTATATATTTGCATGTATTGCAACATATTATTTATTCTGCATGATATGTGTAAGTGAACAATTCAATACATGTGTGTGTTTAATGTTTTCTGATCTGTACATTTATGACTTGTCTTTACCCATTGATTTTTATTATACCCTGAACAGGGTATATTAAGTTTATCACGAAGTTTGTAACTCCCAGAAGGAAGGGTCGGATACCCTATAAAATACATTATATATTTAAATGATCAGTATGTTGAGCTGAGCCGATTTAGACATGTCCGTCTGTCTGTCTGTATATATACGAACTAGTCATTCAGTTTTTAAGATATCTTTTGAAATTTTGCAAATGCCATTTTCTCTTCAAGAAGCTGCTCATTTGTCGGAACTGCCGATATCGGACCACTATAACATATAGCTACCCTATAAACTGAACGATCGGGATCAAGGGAGAACTTTTGCATTTGACGTGGTATCTTCACGAAATTTGACATGGATTACTGCTTAATATAATTCCTAAAAAATTGTTCAGATCGGATTACTATAGCGTATAGCTTCCGTACAAACTGAACACATATTTACTAAAAGAAATGCACMTGTGAAGGGTATATTAGCTTCGGTGCAGCGGAAGTTAACATTTTTTCTTGTTTTTATTATCATTGGATGCGCATTGCATGTAAATGCATGAGTGTGTTTATATATGTATGTATGTTCAATATATAAATAGATCTTTATTTTTAATAGTATTTCGGTTTTTCTGATACTAAATAAGTATCAGATAAGATATATAATATAATAATAATGATATAATAAATGATATTTTAACGCTTAGTTTATGGTGATACGTATAGCCGTTAGGTGAACATAAATATGTACATATAGAGCAGCATGTTGCAAGAGTATAAAAATCTGTAAGAAGCGCAGAACTTAGGAGCCTATTTTGAAAGTTCGGATGGTTGGGTCCATAAAATTGCCAATCTGGAAAATAATTAATTAATCTATTTTGGTAAGCCGTTTATTAGTATTTTTTATGCCAAGAGTTTCACTCGGAAGACCAAGGTAAAGATACCAAATTAAGTGGTTCTGCTAAATAATCTATAAATACTTTTCAGCATAGGACACAGAAATCATACTCAATACTCGAAGAGATAGAAAACTTCGCTCTTGAGTATAGAAAAAAGAGATCATACGTGATCAATCACAAAAACAACATGCAAGAAGATTAGAAAAACGTTACAATAAAAACAATGTCGACAGTTTAGCAGGAGTGGTCCAAGGGAATGAGTTTTAATTCAGAGACGTTTAAGGCAGAACCACACCGGGTTAGTTAAAACAGTTTTTCTTGTTTCATAAGACCACTGCCCATAGCTTCATATGTGACAACCCACAGCGGTCAAAAAAGAGCTGTTGTCGAACTTCTTATGTATTTTCTAGTAACCGATGTCTAGAGCATACTAAAATTATGAGGGGAACATTAATATTTCTCCAGATATGGCGAACCCGATTCTCTAATCGATGACTATAAAAATAGATATTCCATTACTTGGCTATGAAGAGAAATGAACAATTGGGGAAAATTTATGGTCCAAGCACATTGACATCGGCGGGTATATGCGGCGACAATGAAATAGTTCAGCGAATCAAGAGATAGCGGCTGCGCTTACTAGGTCATGTTGTCCAGGTGGAAGAGAATACTCCAGACTTTGAAGGTTTTGTATTCAGTACCCGCCGGTGGAAGCAGATGAAGAGAAAGGCCCTCACTCCATTGGATAAATCAGATAGATAAGTACCTGGCTATACTGGTATCTCGAATTGGCGCCACATAAAGAAAAGAAGAAACGACTGGCGCGCTGTTGTTAAATCGGCTATAACCGCGTAAGCGGTATCGTCTTTATATATTTTAATATTAATATTTCGGCTCTTTACAAAAATTCAGATTTTTTGTCAGACATTTAATTATAAACATTTGGAACTTCTTGTTTCTGAGTTATGCAATCAAAACGTCACAATCGATTGAGTTTTTAATATTGTTCTAAAATCTACAGGGAATAGAATAGGAAATCTTCTACATGAAAAAATTTTAGTTCCCTGCTTATTACAGAATATCCAACTGCACCTGTGAGTGTACAAATTGATTGGTCATTTTCAAGCATTGATCCTTCCCATGTTAATGCAATTTCTTATGAGACAGTACAGTGAGCATGGAGTATTGATAAGAGAAATAAAATAGTGTATTCCTTTTCAAAAACAATTCCTTTTAATATATTGTATATATAATCAACTATTAGTGTAGATGGGAGCCAAGTCGCGAGTGCGACGACTATTTGTTTGATGACAGGAGATATTTCRTCGCGCCCTCACAACCAGACCCATTAGCTCCGCCTCCATATTTAGTTGAGGCCAATTATATCAATATCGCCGGTGTTCGCCAGCAGTTGTAAACCAAACAAAGAACTTATAACGCGTAGGTTTTTCTCTGCGTACATGCCAACAGGGGGTATATGGCCATAGGAAGAGTTTTCATTCAAAGATATCAATTAACTTTATCTACAGGATACCGGAATACTGGAGTATTTTTAAAACAAGAGTGGCTAAAGTTAATGTAGCGTTAGAAGTACCGTTTCGAATTGCTGCTTCATTCATAGAGATGTGCATTAAATCCGGCACTAAAAGAATAATATATGCCATGGTCACCGCGCGCTGACCTCACTTGCAATAGCATCAAGTTACTTCGATATCAGACTGGTTCGGGTGTTTGATTAAAGAGGAATTGCTGAAAACTGCAAAACTGATCACCTCGCATCTTCACACTGATCTATTTTTTCATAACACTGTCATTTTCATTGCAGTCGGTAATTATTTCTAATGAAACGTCCGTATCTTTCTCAATGGCAATTAGAAAATGTTCTTTTGCTACCTGCTGTAGATGAAATGAAATTCCTCGATATTCTGCTACAAAGTTAATATAGTAAATAAAAATATTTAAACAGTACATTAGCGACTTCAAACGGATTTAAAATATTACTGAAACCCCGTCTTCTAACCTTCTGCAAGGCGAAGCCATTATTTTGCACAATTCTCACGCAGGTTAGTTAGAGAAAATTTAAATTTTTGAAAAATAAAATATTTACATATCTATTCAAAATGAGTATCATTTGTTTCAAACAGATGTTTCGACAAAGACTACGAAATAATAAAAGAAACAATCGCTATATTGAGTACCTTAATTGAAATAATTCGGTTTGTCAATGCGAAATCACGTTTATTTGATTACGTTTATAGAACATGGTTGAATAATTCTATCAATCGGTCCTTCCAGATTAATATTTAGATGGTTTTCTCAAATTGCTCTCTTGTTAACATCGGAAATCATTTTCGGTTACGCGTTTAATACGAGTCGTGCTACAAAAACAAACTGTATTAACTTTTTTTAATCAATGGATCGTTGTGCGGTGGAAATAGAAACTGTTTCGGGTGTATAAACTGCACAAATTTTATTGGCGACTTGAGATGCATTTTTGCCTTTATATGTAGTACTGTAAAATATGCCGTATTTTCTCCTTATTTTGCTCCATGTTTGCGACGCTGTAACTCACGAACGACTTAAAAGAAACGATAATCAATCAAACACGTGTTAGCGCGTGAAATGAGCTTTCCAAAAAGGTATATCAGTATCTCAGCGCCAACTAGCGAAAATACCGCAGGACTTTTTTGACAAACTATATTATATATATATATATTATGTTTAAAGTTGTTAAATTTACTTTTTCTGTGAAAAATGTGCCCCTTTGTTGGCACTACAGCTGTAGTGCCGATACACTTTTTTTCTTGCATGCTTTGCGGTGAGCATGATAAGTAGGTGATGGTTCATCTGCAATCAAATAAAACAACAGCTTTCTTTAATTTATATCATAACTCCGTACTTGAGCGAAGGTTATGGCGAAATAAACATTTTGTCGCAAGTGGGATGATTTTACTGAAAAGATCGATCGGAGAAACACACTGTTGACAGTTGTAACATTGATTCCAGTGCTCAGATCTCTATGAAATTTGAAAGAAATAATCTTAAAGGAATATACTTTAAGAAAATTCGATAAAAATTTATAAATCTTCCAACCCACACAAGTGTAGGGGTTATATACATTATAAGGTATATAAATAAAACGTGTTTTTGAAATAGGTACATCTACAAAAAATTTTTTTGGCTCCAAACTCATTCCCTATATCATACAGTTGAATGTTCGATTACTAAGTATATGTAACCGTTATTATTTCATTTATAAAGAATACCTCTGTCACTAGTGTTGGTTATATTGCAGTGCAGACTATAAAGAAGAAAAAATTATAAGCAAAAAACTTCTAATAAATTCAAGTATCCAAGTTGTTGTGTTTTTATAATCTTGCAACCGATTGCTACAAAGTATTCTAGTTTTGTTCACCTAACGGTTGTACGTATCACATAAAATTAAACGAGAAGATATGGGGTTATAATATATAAATGGTCAGGGTGACGTGAAAAGTTGAAATTAGCATGACTGTCTGTCCGTCCGTCCATGCAAGCTGTAACTTAAGTAAAATTTCAAAAATCCTGATGAAACTTGGTTGCGGGCTCCTAAGACCAAAAAAAAAGTAACGAATTTATGGATGGGCGTATTCGGCCACTGCCACGCCCATAAATCGCCATTAACCGAAAACCTATAATGTGCCATAACTATACACTAAATTAAAATTTAAAAATATAATTTGGCACAAGTGGTCGTAGTAGCAAGGGAACTTGTGGATACATTCTTTTTAAGAAGTGTCTCTTTAATAAGTTTAAGGGATTATATATGATGCAATCGGCCAAAAAAATTATTATTGCTCCATCAGAAAGTATAAGGCGTAGAGAATGTTCTCCCAAATTTTCATAAAGATATGTGCATTGGAACCAAAGTTATAGAGTTACATAACGCACGTAGTCATAGGACGAAAGTGTAGCACATGAAATCTTTAAACGCGATTATCTGGAAATTGTTTTTTTCCAAAAGTGACATTGCCGTGAGCACGATTGCAAACAATCCATCTTACCGATTTTCTTTATTTTTTTTTTATTCGTTCATAACTAATGTATGCAGTCTGTCAACGAAGCCTTTTTTATATAAATTGAAATTGCAATGTTAAGATTTTTTTAATAAAATTTTTTCAGTCTGTAAACATGACTTTTTGAAAAAATTATCCTCGTTTCCACAAAAAAAAATTTTTTTTTAGAAAAACCCCTCGTTCCCGAACTCCGCTCGTCCAATGAAATTGTATGTGTTTTATGATTTCAGTTGAGTTGCTGCACCAGAATGGTGCTATAAAAATCCGGGTCCGTTCCGGTGAACAACACTGTTGTTGTAGCTTTAGCCGTTTAGGAGATATGTACATTAAGGGGTTATATACGTTGTGTTGCGGAAAGATAAAGGAATATTTGGGAATTTTTTAAGGGATGTAGCGATCATTTTATTGAATATGGGTTATGTGTTTCGAAAGAACATATTTTTCTTCTTTACTGGCGTAGATACCGCTTACGCGTCCAACGGAGTGGAGGTCTTCTTCTTCCTCCGTTTCCCCCGGCGGGTCCAGCGTCGAATAATTTCAGAGCTGGAGTGTTTTCGTCCATCCGGACAACATTACCTAGCCATCGTAGCCGCTGTCTTTTAATTCCCTGAGCTATGTGAATGTCGTCATATATCTCATACAGCTCATCGTTCCATCGAATGCGATATTCACCGTGGCCAACGCGTAAAGGACTATAAATCTTTCGCAGAACTTTTCTCTCGAAAACTCGCAACGTCGACTCATGAGTTGTTGTTATTATCCAAGCCTCTGCACCATATAGCAGGACGAGAATTATGAGTAACTTATAGAGTTTGGTTTTTGTTCGTCGAGAGAGGACTTTGCTTCTTAATTGCCTACTCAGTCCGAAATAGCACCGGTTGGCAAGAGTCATCCTGCGTTGGATATCCAGGCTGACATTGTTGGTGGTGTTTACGCTGGTTCCAAGATAGATGAAATTATCTACGACTGTCAACGGATTTGGGAGCCTACTCGCGAGTGCGCTGGTCGTTTGTTTGATAACAGGAGATAATTCGTATTGCCTTCGTTCACAGCCAGATCAATCTGCTTCGCTCCCTTATCCAGTTTGAAGAAAGCAGAACTAACGACACGGGTGTTCAAGCCAATGATATAAATGTCATCGGCTCAGGAAGGCATTTTCCTAGTCGGACGGAGCTTTTGGTATTTGCTCGACGTCAGTTTATGCAGCCGTATTATTTTTGCCAGAAACGATTCTTTTACATATGTCTCAAGCAACTCACGACTTTTGGTCTTTGACCAAGTATCCTCTGGGTAGACAGAAAACATCCGTTTTAAGGCGAGCGATGAGAAGGCGAAACATTCCCTCCTAGGGTTGTGCGCTGGGTTTGGAAAAAGCCACGTAAAAAAACTACCAATGAAAAAGCGTTGACAGCCTCGGATGGGATACCCCTTGATATACACATTACTATGGTAGTTTTTCTCAAATAATGAAAACAAAGACCCAACAAAGCTATCCAAAGCTGCTGTTTTTCACTTCATCTACCTATTACTTCGTAATCGCAGCAAAAAACAGTTTTGTTCTTAGTCGGGCTTTTTGCATTTTGTGAGATAACTTACCATTAAAATATATATAATTTTTATCACTTAAAAAGTAAAGGGGAGTCGATATTAAATGACTGTAAGGAGAAAAAAATATTTTAGGCCAATAAATCCAATGTATTCGGAACATAAGAAAATAAATGTATACAAAATGTTTCTACAAGATAAAGATAAAAAGGCCAGCAACTTTCCTTTTCATATAACTTTTGAAGTTTTGCGCAAAAAGGACTCAAAACTTATCTAACCGTGTCTAAAAATATGCTTACAGTATTAATGTATTACTTGGAAAGAAAAATTAAATATTCATAATTGGTCATAATACATTTTGCTCCAAAAGCTAATACGGCACTAACATAGGATTATTTTAGACCATTATCATTCTGGAACACTTTGGTCCTTTGATTGTAATAAAGTGCTCAAACAAGAATTTATATCTACAGCAAAGAATTTTTAGTAAACCTGTAAGTCCATCGTCCTTTGGGCGCTGAATCCCACAAAGATTGCCATTCCTTTAGACTCTGCTGTTTTTCTTCCTCGAGCTCTTTCGTTGATAGAGGTCTGCTTTTATTTTTTTCATACACTCTCTTTAACTTCAGAGCCATTATTTCAGGTGACATTATGCCTGAAATCACTCCTGGCTTTATGAGATACCGTTAGGAAAGCGCACGCAACTCTATGTGCACTTAGCCCAAAATAAGGATTTAGCTGGTTTCGCATATGCTTTCTGCGTTAGCCCACGACTCACTATTCACTGTGCCACTTTAACCAGTAATAGTCTTCGACTCTGACTTGTTCCGCCTGTGTTAGCCATTATTCGGCTTAGGGCCGTGTTGTAACAATTATTATGCCCCAGTATTAAACATATGGATGTGACGTAACTCTGTAAATGTGGAGGCTTCCAGTTTCTTAATACTGGAAATTAGCACTGCTGGTGCCCTCAATGGCTTTGTCTGCTATTTTCATAACTTATTTAACTGCGTCAATGATCGAACGTCTTCTACGAAAATGTATTGCTTTTGAAAAAACCTATCTACTTCTTCTAGAAGATTCTACTTTCGTTGTTTGTACCAATAGTATCGAATATACAGAGGGGCCTGTACGAACTTGGATCTCCTGGCGGTTTATTTGGTTTTGATAGCAGAACCCAGTGTTGTCTTTTCCATATATTTGGAAAAATTCCATCCCTCAGGCACTTATTGAACAAGTCAGTGAATATTTAGGTTTGAATTTGAAAGCAGTCATTAACGCCCTATTTGGAATGCCGTCCAAACTTTTGTATTACCGAAACGTTTGGCTGCTCGTACTACCTCATTGTCATCCACTAGCTGAAAACGGTGGGTTCTAAGCTATTCCTTTGCTTGTGTTTGTTGTTTCGGAAACAAGGTTTCTACTACTTTCTTAAATAGTAGGGCTGGTCAGAATTTATCATTTTCACCTCTAACTTTTGTCATTACCGCTTCAGATTTCCTTAAAGCATGCAGCTTTGCTTTTCCTTATTGCTCACGTAGTCGCTCATATTCCACGTTTCTTCTACTTTGATATTTCTGTCGTACTTTGTGGCAGCTCCTTCTCAAAATACCAATTTCGGTATTCCTCTAATATACTGGCTTTCGGCGATGGTGGTTCTTTTTACTTACCAAAGCTGCATCGCAGGCTCTACTAACATGAATATGATGATAGTTTTGCTTGCCCATTCGCGTTATTTGAGTTTCTTAATTTTTTGTCCTTCATAATCTTAAATAAGTCTTCATCTATTGATTCGTCTTTCAATCCTCAGACGTCAAGTGTCTATTATTATTACTTGGTGGTGACTATGCGAGTATATATCACATACTCCGTCTTTTCTGCTAGGGACCTACGGAAAAAACGCAATGTCAATAATGCAGCCATAGCCATTTTTTCAAATGTATTCATGGTCAACTACCGAGAATATTTCGAGCAAAAAACGTTCGTCTCGCTTCTTTCCATTCCAAAGACCCAGGCGTGTTGTTTGGGCATTTCTAACGTCAAGGATTTTTGCATTTATCGATTCTAGCGATAAACTTGGTAGCACGTAGCAACTACAGATGTTGACACCACAAACCTTTGCACTAACATAGGACACTCTATCAGTCAGTGTTCTATCCGCCGTGTTCCAGCATAAGCTATTTTGATATTTTTCATCGTATTTGCTCAGCATTGAGTTTTTTTTTTTTKTTTAGCTGTGAAAGAACTGCTTGAACTATATCGTTCTTTGTAGTCATATCCCGAATTTCTATTGATTTTGCATGCCTTACAACTTTTATTTCTACCTTGTTGCCTAGATCTTAACTTTTGTTTTCTTTGTATTCATTACATTTTACTTTTGCTGTTTTTCTAATGCGCGACCCATCTTCGCCCAAATTTTGAAGAGTTCCCTCTTTTTTCACCTCTCTATAAGGCATTTCCCAGTTTTCATGATTTCCAGCGCATCTGGGGCATGCCTTTGCTGCTGGCAGTCGTGCAATTTAATCCTTTGACAATTCTTTTATTTTATTATTGGATTATTCCTTCATTTCTGCTTTTCCTCACCCCCAACTCATCGAATGTATTCCTCTTTTTCGGTGGGRTTTTCCGATTGGATTGTTTTTTGTCACGCATTCTTCTGGGTGTCGTATCTGTCGTGATTTTAACAAGATTAGCTGTTCGATCCGCTATCTTAGAACTTGTATTTTGCTCATGTGTCCGTGAAAGAAACCCAGAAATAGCATTTATAAGCTCTTCCATGCCAATATTTATTGAACTTTGAGGTGGACGCATGAGACTTGTGAGTTTATTAATGGTATCTCCTATCTTCGCCATATAGTTCCATATAGTCATATAGTTCTTACCAGTTTGCATACTTTTTAYTGGAGGTGTGCTATCTAGTTGTAGCGAAAGCGGCGACTACCTGGCCCGTACAGGTCTTTCTATGGAACGAACCTTTTTTGGCTTTCGACCTTACTTTCACCCTCGTTTGTTGGAGTCTATTATTGCGCTATCAACCATATTGGTAGCATTATCTTATACGCTGACCTAGTGGACTACCACCATGTCATTGCAGTCATTGGATATCGACGGCCGGCAGCCTGATTGCTCTCCTCTTACAACTGCAGGCACTGGGCTCCATACACCCTGCACCGTAACTTTCACACTTTTAGTATTCGCAGACATGTTTTATTTGCTCCGGGACCGTACCCGTACCATTTTATTTATACTAGTCTAGCCGCTCATCGTCTGCCGGTAAGTCGCTCACTATGACTCAGACGCTTCCCGAATTTAGTTAATTTGATATTTAGTTATGGGTGATGTCGACTCAACCCATCACAGAGACTTCGTCAGGAAGATATAGCTTTTTAGGTTACACCTTCATCTCTGCTCCTATGATGCTTTTGTTGCTGACTTACTTGCACATATGGAGGAGGAGGAATGATGCGGCGAAAGTCAGAACGTTTGAAAACCGGAGCATATTCTTGTAGAATCTCCAAAGATGATCCAGCGACTAATGCCCAGAGAATACTAGAGGGAAGGAGGGAACACTTCTACAGCCTTAAAAAACTAGCAGATTTAATTGTATCCAATATATTGTGGAGCACACACTACTGCTTTAATTAAAATAAAAAACACTTTGGTTTTATAACAACTTTATTTATAAAATAAATTTATATTTTATGTCGAACGAATTGTGTCGAATGTTGATGGGCGCAGTGTATGTGGCGAATTGAGCCAGCTTCCCCGTTGTCCATTCCTTTTGTTGGTTGGGTCGGTGTGTAGGTGTAGTGAGTTATATTGGTGTTGTGTTGCAGTAGCATCCTGTGGTGAATTGAGCTATTTTATTAGGATGCGCCAGTTTTAGCGGATAGACTCAATTTAAACTTTGCCTTTTCTGCGGCTTATCGGCTTATAAAGGATAGTAACTCCACGCCTGGCTTAGATGTG
>NW_017537271.1:84173-89563 GCF_001853355.1 Bactrocera latifrons | reverse complement strand
TAGAGAAGAGAATTCTTCATAATTAATTTGAAGCTTTATGCAGCTGATTCCCTTAACCTACTCGTAAGAGGCGCGCTTGAATAGATGAAATAAGAGGGACCACTGACTTTTGAAAGTATAGGTGCGCCACTGTGTCGCATTGGGAAATTGGTGATCCCTTAAAGTTAAGTTTGAGTTGTCCCATCTTGTATTATATGTGTTGATTTTTGATTTTTTGTAAAATTTTGTATATGTAATATTTAAGTGTACGCACTAATTTGGCAAGGAGTAGTGCGCCACCGCTCATGGATTTAATCAGAATTGTTTTTGGTGTTTCCATTATTGGCGAAAGCCATTATGCGGGGCCGAAAAGTAGCATGTCTTTTTAATATAGGGACTGTCAGAAGTAACTCTAACTTTTTTTTTATACCAATTTTTGGAGTGTTGGAAAATTGTGGCTCTAGTGTAAGTCGTACGACGTACCTGCCATTATTTGATCGAGTAGTTGTGGCTTTAGAGAAGTGCTCACATTACTGATATTTTACAGTTTTGCTTGTTTTATTTGTTTTTATTATACTCAACTTGAGTTGGTATGGTGGTGAATGGTTCCGTAACTAGTACATTTTGTGTTTCGCTGCGCAGCGTTTGAACCTTTTGTGCCTTTGAATAACATAGTGTCTCTTGGCAATTTTTAAAATTGTGGATTTCGGGATTTTCTTTTGCTAAACCCGTGGTTCCTTTTGTGTAAGCGCTTCTTTGGAGATGTCTGCTCTAATGAAGCATTGAATGATGTCTTTTGTGACAATATAAGCAATTAAATTTGCGTTTGCAATTTTTATGTGTATGCGCATGTGACAGACAATTTGTGCAAAGTCTTTTTGACCTGAAAAAATTATTTCGTTCGTTAACTGTTAAGTTTTTAAACCTCTCGCAAGATATATGTTTATGCCCTCTTGTGCATGGTTCGCATGACATTTGTTTTTTCTGTTCGGATGTGAACGCTTGTATTTTGTTAAAAATTCTATTTGATTTGTTTTTGCTTCTAGCTTTCGGTCTATTTAAGCTTCTATATGGGTCGTGTTTATTGTTCTTAGTTTTGATTTTTTTTTCTTCTAACCTTTCCGCAATTTCATATTGGGTAGTGAGAAAATATTTCATTTGTTGCCACGTAGGGCACATTTTTCGTGATGAGAGCGATTGCTCCCATAGAAGTAACGACTTTTCTGGTAATGTGGCGGTGCAAATTTTTACCAGAATTGGGCCCCAGCTGTCTGTGGAAATATTTTGTGTCGACAGAATCGACAAACAATTAGAAACGGTGGATTGTAGAGTAACAACTTCTTCATTTGTTTCTTTCTTGATTTATTTTAAAAAGAGTTATGGTAGGTTGATGGACGGCATAGATTGGTATGTGTGTGGGTGTAGACTTCTACTTCCAGCTGATGAGTGTTGGCTCCAAGTGTGGTGAATGTGGCAGTGTTGCTTTGTGAGTGGTGCGTTGTTTGTGTAGTGGTGTATTAGGGCGGGAAATTTAACTCATTTAGCCATCCCGGCCCCCACAAGCGAATGTTCAGCCTACCAATCGCTGGAGCTGTTGGAACGTTGCCACAACGTTGCTAAGTGCGACCGCGCGTCGGTAGGGTGGACTTTGACGATGGCGCCTGGTGGGTGCTGCATTTCGTGGACGCCATAGACGGAACTCAGGGGGTGGTACCGGTCTTCGTCGTCGTGCCACACGTTTGGTTTGCTGCGGTCTGCGAGTGGCAAGGGGCCGACCGACCTCACGTCTTGGATGGCGGTGGAGCAGCGTGTGATGCTGGCTGCCACACTTTTGGCACAAAGCCCCAGAGTCACAGTCCTCAGTCGCGTGCGTGTGTGCCAGACAATTGTTGCAATGATGGGTGACGTGCCCTTGAAGAGTTCACAGTCTTGCAGACGGTGGGGGCGGCGACAAAGGGGGCATCGTAAGCGATGCGACTCCGCTGGTGGTRCCGGTGTGGTTACAGGTGCTCGTGTGCTATTACAAGCTGCAGTTGACGGTGCTGTTGCGGTGATTGTACGGGGCGCCGCTGTTAAAACAACCCCAGGACAGGAGACACTGATGGCCGATCGCAGTGTGAAATATTCTCTGAATCCATATTTGCCTGTATGGAAAAAAAAAGTCGAGTTTAGTTGCAACTTATTTGTATATAATATGAAATGTGCGATTTGCAACCAACTTTATTTGGTTTGTGAGATTGTCAGATTTTACTAATCTATCCATTATTTGGTGGTATCTTTATGGTTTATCATATATGCGATCGATTTAGGGTTTAATTATTAGACGGATGTTTCAATTTCTGCGTGTCGGTATTATTGTACGGATTGTTTATTATGTGCATTTTCATTATTGTCTGCGGTTGGTAAGAAGCATAGTTTAACGAGCGGTCTAGTCGTGGTAGACTTATTGTTCTTAGAGGAGCCACTTTTGCTTTTGCAACTAGTAAGTGGCTTGTGGTTTCCTTGTTGCTTTGTGTGCGAACATATATAGTGGCGCAATATGCCTTGTCAGAGGCGTCACAGAAGCCGTGTAGTTCAACTTTGTGCTTTGATATATAATTTACCCATCGTGGGATTTGTATTTACGTGATATCTTTTAGATTTCTTATATCATAATTTTGGCTTGTATCATAATTGGCGATAGCCATTCTGCAGGGTCAAAAAGTTTTGCCACAGAGGAGAGAATTTGGCGTTTTGTAATGGCGGATAATGCGGATATGGACTCAGTCGTGTATGAAAACTGGTCCGATATCGCATTCTATTGGATGCCCAGAGTTTTTGTAGTACTTTCCTATTCGAATATAAGGAAATTAGTGTCCAACAATTTTTCTTTTGGTATATTTTTAATATATTTGGGTCATTTGTTGTAATCTTTTTTAATGGAAATCCTGCGGATTTGAGGGCTTGGATTACCTGTGATAATGATTGATTTTTTAAGTAGGTTTCTTTCCATACTTTGAAACTGCTGTATTGCAGAGGTGCGAGATTAACCTAAGGCGATTGTGTTGGGAAATTGTTGTTTTAAGGGTAGTCGACATACCGACCATTATCTAATCTAGTAGTTGTGGCTTTGTAAAAGTCTTCACAATACTGATCTTCGGGGGTTGTGATTGAAATGGGGGAGAGTTCTTCTATCTCCCAAAATTTTTTCAATTGTGAATTTAGGTACTCGTTTGAGACTTCCTCAGCTTGAGTTGTCAATGTTGTGCCTGGTCCCGCACTAGTCTACTTAGGATCCATCCGAGAATGGTATTTTGCGCCAGTAGTGCATTTGTGACTTTCTCAATACCTTCGATTATTATTTGTGGTATGAGATCGCTGCCTAATAGAAGATCTATTTGAGCGGGGGTGTTGCAGTTTGGGTCTGCTAGCTGTAGGTGTGAAACCTTTTGCCAATGCTTGYTATTTATGTGRTAGCTTGGTAGCATATTGGTTAATTGCGGTAAGACAATAGCTTCTGCTTGTATGCGCTTATCCGCTTTGGRGGAAAAGAGGGTAATGGGGCAGATTTTATTTGAGTTTTGAACAACTCTTCCGCCCATTCYCGTGATTTCAAAATTGGCTAGTTTTGTTGGCAACTGTAGCCTGTTTTGTGCCCTAGACGCTATAAATGATCGTTGTGATCCTTGGTCTAWTAAGGYTCTGAGTTTAAACAGTTCCMCTCGGTGTTCGATGGAGACAACTSCTGTGGGTAATAGWACCCTACTATGATTTTCGCTATGTAGCGTTTGGGTTTTTACCGCCTTTGAGCAGCATGGTGCTTCTTGGCAGTTTTCAGAATTTGTTGTCGCAACTAAACCTGTTGCTCTTTTTATGTTTGCGCTGTTTGGRGGTGAGCTGGAAAAATTDKTTATATGTAACATTGAATGATGTCTTTTATGGCAATAAACGCAATTAAATTTGCTTTCGCTATCTTTAAGCGTATGTGCATGTGACAAACAGTTGGTACATAGTTTTTTCGTTCTTACGAAATTGTTTCGATCGCTAATATTCATTTTTTTGAABTTYTCGCACGATTTGAGTTTGTGACCTCCTCTACAAAGTTCGCATGAAGTTTGTTTATATTGTTCGGATGTGAACGTTTGATTTTTAAAAAAGCTTCTATTTAAATTATTGTGGCTACTTGCTTGGGGTCTATTGAAGCTTCTATTGAGGTCGCTATGAACGTTTTTCGGTCTGACTATTTTTTTTATCTACCCTTTCTGCAATTTTATATTGGGTGGTAAGAAATTCTTTCATTTTCTGCCACGTTGGGCACTTTCTTCGCGATAAGAGCGATTGCTCCCACAAAAGTAACGATTTTTCTGGTAATGCRGCTGTGCATATATTTACCAGAATGGGGTCCCAATTATCTGTGGGAATATTCTGTGTCGATAAAACCGACAAACAATTTGAAACYGTGGATTGAAGCTTTATGAATTCTTCACTGGTTTCTTTTTKAGTTCATTAGTATCGTCACTTGCTCGTCGACCAATATTCTCTCGTTTTCTTAACGTGCTTTTAGAGCTWCCCAAGCAAAATTCAAATTTTCGTCATTGAGAGCGAACTGTTTAACTATTACGCCTGCCAGAYCTTTCGTTTTGTATCTGAGATGATACAATTTTTGTGCACTAGATAATTTTGGGCGGTTGATGTAAACGGCTGTGAACATGTTCCGGAAGGATAACCATTGTTCATAACCCCCATGAAAAATTTCTGTGTCACATGCGGACACCAWGAGGTGGATGGCTGAACTTGCCTCTTGGGCTTGTCTTTGCGGCAGCTCTACTTTCGGTTGTGGAGTATGTGCAATTGCTCTTAATAGCTTTAGTTGATCAGAAATCATTGCCTTTGTGTCTTCGAACTRATCTAGGYAGTGTTCATACTTGGTGTAAGVCGAGGATTTAAAGTTTTCTGGTAGATCTGAATCATCAGATTCTACGATTGCGTCATATGCAGCTTGAAGACGCGTCCAAAAATTGTCTAAATTGTCTTTTTTGATTTCCAATACCGATTCAGAATTGTCTTGAATCGGTGAAGATGAAAATCGRGTGCAGTATCGTATCAAACTATCACTCTCAGCAATGAATTTTGTATATGAAATATCTTTAAGCTTTTTTTGCTTTGTAGCACCTTGCTTTGAGCGTGTAGCTTCAGCAGGTGTACATGGGCTCTTTTCTTCTGAAATCATTTTCGGAACTTTTAGGGATTATATTGCTTTAGATTCTTTTGAATCTGAGCTCATTTAGAAGATGTATAGGATAAATTAAAAAAGTGTTAGTGAAAACTAGACTTGTAGATGTTTAAAAAAAATTGCGTTTAAAAACTGTTGAATAGAAGACTCTTTTGTAAGTAAGAGTTTCAAAAAAATCGATAAAATCAATTGCTTTTTT
>NW_017537271.1:72458-82613 GCF_001853355.1 Bactrocera latifrons | reverse complement strand
TTTGATAGTAATACTTTTTAAAATACTTTAGAAAGACAGACCCCTGTGTCTTTCCCAGGTTTATCCGTCACGATAATCTGCAACTTTTTCCATGAAATTGGATAGTATYAGAAACTAAGAATTGCATTAAAGAATAAAGTAAAGTCTCTTAAACTTTCATCACTGTCTCTCCTGTATTTATTTTGCAATTAATATTGATGTGGCTGCTGATATTTTTTCTATACTTCAACCAGTTACTTTTATGTGATGTAAGAGAAACTTTTGGCTCAAATATCATAGGCTGTTCGTATAACTTTATTAGAATAGGAGAATGATCAGATCAGCTGTCATAAGCAATCTATCTATATTTTTGACTACAGCGAAATCTATGAAGTCTGGTATTTTTTTCTATCACTGGGCCAGTATGTCGGCTTACCAGGAGATATTATATCCAGCTTATTATGTTTATTCGTAATAGTGTAGTACAGCTGTCGTCCTTTCKGATTAATAAGACGTGAGCCTCAGTAYGTGTGTTTTGCGTTGTAATCTMCACCTGCTAGATATCTTTGACCTAGTGTTCYCAMAAAGTCTGTAAATTCGCTATCTTTAATTTCAAAACGATGTGGGCAGTATATAGCCGTAAGGTWTAAKTCACAACCCCAGTTTTTTAGTGATATTGTTGTAGCTTGTAACTGTGCTGTACCATGAGATTCTAGATCATAGTGGTTTAAAAGATTTCTAATCAACACTGCCGTGCCACCATTCGCTTTTATGTGATGTGTGCGGTATAATATTGAAAWTACTTTTATTTGTTAGATGAGTTTCTGATAATCATTACATCTATATTTTTTCAGACAGAAATCTAATAATCTCTAATTTATGTTGGTTAACACCACAAGCATTCCATATACAGATATTTAGTATAAAATATAAATAAATATCACTAAATTCTTACAAATTATGCTATGGAACGCAAACGGCCAAACACCAAAATGACATAGAAGCAGAGAGTTGTTGAAAGTTCTTGAACTGACTTGGTGCAGTATAATGTCTACTGGGACACTAACGCACTGGCCAAGAAATCCACTTACACACCAAACCTTATTGTTTTTTGTTTTTTCATTAACACATATATCTCTATTTTTGCATATAAAACGGTTTGGGTATGACCATTCACTAATATACAATTATTAACTCTTTACGTCACGGTTTTTATTTGGCAAGGCTAGAAACACAAATTCTAGCATACTCTTGTTAGGAGGGTCAAATTAAAAGATAGCTGCAACTGTACGTCAGGGGGGGTTATTATGGTAACCACTGTGAAATAAATTCAAATTTTTCGTTTTTTTTCTTTATTTAAAACAATAAAATACATAGTATATTACAAACAACGATGGTGTTTATTAAAACATTGTTTTCCTTCCCTGTAGCAAAGAGGTAGTTGGCATATTATGCAGCTCCATACTGTGCGTACTGGTTTGTTTTTCGTGCTACATGCACTGCATCGCCTTTTATCTCATGGGTTGATGGTTACCTTCAGCAAGTCGTATTGATTCAGGTACCYYGTGTTTGTGCTTTTTGATAGAAGCACATTTAGGTGAAGATTTGCCAGAGATTTGCGAAAACCTTCTCTTATTGCTGACATATGCCGGTGCAAGCATATCTTGATAAACTTGTCCTAAAAGTCCTTGAGGCACAGTTCATCTAATCCTGATGTTTCGTCTCTTTGGCACTCTTTATAAATTAGGAATGCATTTACCACTGTGCAATCTAAAAAATGAAAGAATATGCGGTGCCACCACTTTTTAGATTTTCGATCAATYGCGTATCTACCCTTCAMTTGATCGAATTTATCTACGAAGTTCATGTTTTCGTTRTAATCTTTCAATGCTAGAGGGCAAGGTACTTCCACTTTCTCCCCAGTTTTTTCTGTTCTTCGGACACAAACTTCATTTCTAGGATCGTGGAAATTACTTAAAATGAAAACAGAACGGTTATCTTTCCATTTCAGAAATGCAACCATTTGATTATCACTGACTCGATAATCGAACTCGCCACGCTTTAGTTTCTTATCTGGCTTCAAATTTGGAAGATGTTTACGCGATTCATTTACATTGCCTCCTAAATTAGTTTCCACCTTATTTCCGATTTTTCCTGCATATATATTGAAATCCAGACAAGGTCCTGATGAAGCACACTTTGTCCATACCTTGTACCACATTTTGATAGGCTTTTTCGGCAAATATTGCTTCAGACTGCTTCTACCTTTGAATTTGATCATTGACTCGTCGATAGCAATCTTTTCAGAGTGGTTGTAGTTTTTTTTTGTAAGATTCTCGGAGCATTTCTATAAAAGAGCGCACCTTATATAATTTGTCAGAATTCGGATCGTTCCGTGAAGGCAAAATATTGTTGTCATTTAAATGTAAGTGTCCAAGAATCCATGCAAAACGGTTGAATGGCATGAAATGTGATATATATTCGTCATGCAAATCAGGTGAGGATGACCAGTAGTCTCTATAACTTGGACTTTTCTTTATGCCCATTATTAAATTCAGAGCAATAAAAATGTACAACTCTTTTACAATGACTGGATTGTAAGAAACTCCCTTTTGTTGAGCATATGTTATCCGTCCAAAGTAAATTCAAAATTTTTAGAGGAGTCACACTATGGCTCACTACTAAATCATATATTTCGTCCGGCAAATGAGATGAAGGCTCAAAGTTATCAGGATCCAAAATTGTATACGCTCTCTTCCATTTGGGAGGTTGCAATGAATGAAATGGTAGCGGAGCAACTTGGTTAGCCGGTTTATTACTTCCAAGTAGCTGAGCTAATGGAATTTCATCGCCAGAATAAAACTCGTCATCTGACCGAAGAAGATTCTGGTCTAATAAAGGAGACTCCTCTTCCCATTGATCATCCTCATCAGACAGATCAACACCTGCACAGCTATATTGTTCTCGGTAATTTTACCTAAAAAGAGTAAATTTATTCTACCTTGCACTTCACCGTGAACTTCCTCATAATTTAGTCACTTACTGCACGGTGGTTACCGCTGCTAACCACTTTGAATAAGTCTAATTTCCTTAAAAGTTTTAAAAGATTTTACTTTTTTTTTTGTTTTATAATAACAAAGTATGCAATTTGCACAAAATTAAACCACAATATTTCTTTTGTGCTCACAAGGGAAGATAAAATTAGCACACACAACCACGACTGAGAAGTTCACGAATTTTACTAAACTTTCATAACTGTAATCGACGGTTGCTCTGTTTATTTTCAAATATTTTTTTCATAAGGATCGCATAGCTTGCTTATTAACAGCCGACGTTACCTATGATTTAAGTAAGATGGCGCTGTGTTGAGTAAAACCTCAAAATATAGGTGGTTACCTGTGGTGGCCACCGTAACGAAAAGAGTTCAAGGAACAATCACATACGCTAACAAATAACACTGACCGGGAATACTTTTAGCAAATGTTATCCAATGTTTATAATCACGTAAAAATATGTTCTAATTTCGATCCAGATAAAGAAATCATGAAATCAAATAATGTGTAAAAAACATAAGACCAATATGATAAAGGCATTCAAAAAAATAACTCAACTATTATCTGAAAAGTCTATCTTACGAGCTTAAGCATGTTTATTTACTTTGGAAGTGTACAAAAAGCTATTCTCGATCCGTAATTCAGCATCATCTAATTAGAAAAGCATATCAGACATAGGCCAAGAGCAATATAGAGAGAGCACATGTTTTTTCGGAATACCTTGAAGGTGTTTTTAAAACATATGATACATCTAATGCTGCGGAAATTAAACTTCATACTTACGACAATCCCTACAATTCCGAAATCCCTATAGTAAGTAACGATGAGGTGTATGGGTGTGACCTTATTACCAGCGAAATATAACACCTTCCTCACTGATATAACGAAAGTTACTATTAATCTACAATCTATCTAAGTTTGGAATGGCGGGCTCCTAATCCTTTCCGAACCTTTTTTTTTCCGAATTAAACGTGAAGATTTGTGCTCTGTTCCTCAGGGGATCGTGCTAGGACTCATCCTTTAACTACTCTTTACGTGCGATCTACCAAACGATGACATTTGTATTACAGCAAGATTTGTAGATGATACTGCGGTTTTGTCAGTCGGCAAAACACAAAGTGCTTCAAATGCAAAGTATCACTTGTTCTTGCGAACATTGAAACAAAATATTTGAATATTTTGATTGATTCATTGATCTCTCCAACGGAGTAAAGATTATCTTTTTCCTCTGCTTCCCCCCGAGGGTACTGTGTCTAATACTTTTAGAGCTGGAGCGTTTCCCATTCGGACGACTTGACCTAGCCGGTGTAGCTGCTGTCTCTTAATTCGCTGAACTAAGTCAATGTTGTCATACAGCTCATCCTTCCATCGAATGCGATATTCGCCGTTGCCAAAGCGCATAGAACCATAGATCTTCCGCAGAACTCGATTCATCAGATGTTGTCATCGTCTATACCTCTACACCATATAGCAGAACAGAAATAATGAGTGACTTATAGTGTTTTGTCTTTGTTCGTCGAGAGAGGACTTTACTTCTCAATTGCTACTCAGTCCGAAGTAGCACCTGTTGACAAGAGTTATTTTGTGTTGAATTTGGAGGCTGACATTGTTGATGTCAATACTGATTCCAAGATGGACGAAATTTTCTACGATTTCGAGGTTATGACTATCATCATTGACGTGAACGCTTAGTCGCGAGCACGACGAGTGCTTGTTTGATGACAAAAGATATTCTTTCCCTTGTTCACTCCATTCCGGTGAAAGCAGAATTAACTGGATAATGATATCAATATCATCAGTATACGCTAGCAGCTGTACACTCTTATGGAAGATTGAGTTCTGCAGCTTAAATTATTTTCTCCAGCAGCAAATTGAAGAAGTCCCGTGGTAGGGAGACGCCTTGTCTGAAACATCGTTTGGTATCGAACTGATCGTAAAGGTTCTTCTCGATTATGACGGAACTTTTTGGTATTGCTCAATATGAGTCTACACAGTCATATTAGTTTTGCGGGGATACCAAATTCTGTCGTAGAAATCCAGAGATTCAAAAACAACATTTTAATATGCATGGTATGTTCGCATTAACGATCTTGAACGGATCTCGGAATTGTATCAGTTGCCGCATCAATCAACAAATATGCAAAGTACCATATGGAAAGACTTTCCACGTGAGCACTGAAGCTAGGGCCCTTGTCGCTCAAAGTAAATAATCACTTTATACAGTAGTCAGATTCTCTGAAATTTGTACGTAGAACACCATTAATTATTTTGTATTAGTCGAATTCAACAGTAATTATTAGCGCACGAAGCATTTCCAAGAAAATGGTTTCCTGTTGGAAGAGGAATAATATCGGGCGCTTTTGTATAAGGTAATTTTTATTTTACTCATTAAACGCAATAAATTAAAAACTATAATTATAATTAATTAATATAATTTAGTTTACTTATGCTTACTAAAAAACATAAAAAGAAAAAAAAGGAAATCAGGAACGAACGAAAAAGCCCGACAAAAAATTAAGAAAGTGTAATGCTAAGGTTTGCGTGGCTACGAGTGTACTATTTGATGTCTGAAATTAAAGCTCATGRTCTTGGCGACATTTGGTTTCAATAAGACGGCACCACTTCCCACACATCGCAACAATCAAAATTTATTGGGAGAACACTTCGGTGAGCAGAAAATTTTACATTTTGGGCCGGTCGATTAACCACCATGTGATCGTGTGATATCGTACCGTTAGACTTTTTGTAAAGTCTAAAGTCTATGCGGACAATCTCCCTTCGATTCAGACTTTGGAGAAAAATATCACGCATGTCGTTCGCCAGTTACCAAATCTTCGAACGAGTTAACAAGAAATGGACTCAACGGATGGACCATCTGAGACGTAGCCGCTGCCAACATTTGATAGAGATAATAAACATTTTTCATTAAATTTAAAATTTCTGTGTTTTTTCTTTAAAAAAGTAGCGCATATCGAAATGGATCACCCTTAATTATTATAAGTAATAACGCTTAAAAATAACATTTTTATATCTTAAATTAAATAAATGCTTAATAAGTGGAATTTGTACGAGTATTACATGTATTTATATTAAGATTTATACATATTTTTTTAATTTACAGTTCGCGTAATATATTGGATGACTTCCGGGAAGCTTATTATTGGCTTTCCCAAAATACTGATGATAATGCCCGTATTATGTCATGGTGGGACTATGGTTATCAAATTGCTGGAATGGCAAACAGAACTACATTGGTTGACAATAACACTTGGAATAATAGTCATATAGCATTAGTTGGAAAAGCTATGTCGTCTACCGAGGAAAAATCATATGAAATTATGACTTCTTTAGATGTGGATTATGTTCTCGTTATATTCGGTGGAGTTATTGGTTATTCTGGTGATGATATTAATAAGTTTTTGTGGATGGTTCGAATCGCTGAGGGTGAGCATCCCAAAGACATTAAAGAAAGTGATTACTTTACGGAGAGGGGAGAGTTTCGCATAGATTCCGAAGGTGCTCCTGCTCTTCTTAACTGTCTCATGTATAAACTAAGTTACTATCGATTCGGAGAATTGAAGCTTGATTACAGGTAAGTCTTGCTTATATGACTATATATAATTAGTTATTTACCAGTGTTTCATAGAAAATTATATTCCCTTTATTAAATATGTTCCTATCACACGATCGTAAAAACATATACATATCTAAATTTTTAAGAACAGCAATGACGCTGCAATGTTTTGTTCTCATCGAGTAAAGTTGATGAAAACGGCAGATGCAAATGCATGCATGATATTTTGCTTTTTAAACAATGTTGTTCCAAAAGAATATTGCAGGAGAGCCAATAAAGGCAATGAAAATCATGAAGATGATAATGGGGGCAATAAATCTAACATAATATTAGCTTTGTTTTCATATTTAAGTTAGATATATGCTATTTGAAAGAAAAAAACTTAGAACCATTTTACATATTTTTTTTTAATTGACCTTACCTTATTACAAATGCATCATTTCACTACGTATAAAATATTGAAATTACGTTGGATGTTTGTGTTATTATTCAAATCTCATTCAACATGATAATTCGGGTGGTGGAGCACGGTGCTCGTTCGTTCCGTGGTTGTGGTTGGCCGTGGGGAAACGGTCGGCGCAAGTTATTCCACAAATATTAAATAGAAAACCAAAAAGTTTCATATAATATGTATATTTACAAAATAACAAATTGGACAAACACTTACCACGTCTGGATCGGTGAGCGGTCGCAAAAGAAGAGAGCGCGCGCAACTTCTTTTAGTTAGAGTTTAGTTGCGCGCGAATTAAACTTCGAAAAGGAAGAAAGAAAAGATTGTTCTGCCGATACAGACGTGGCAAAGAAAATTGGGCGGGGGCGGCGTCAACATTCTCCCCGCCTTGCAGTATTACTGCAAATGCAGTTTGCAATAAATTACTTAAAACTAACTTAACTAACTGGCTCCTGCGCTTCCTCTTCCACATCTTCTTTGCAGATGGGGTGGCCGACGAGACGAATCGAGTCTGGCTCGGTCCGGGAAATGCCGCTGAGAGGAATCAAATCTCAGTCGGTCATTGCCATGCCGCCAATTTGCATAGAAGTCACCAGGTCGGCGAGACGACTCGAGTCTAACTCGATCCTGGGTAGGTAGTGAATGTGAGAGGCGTTGGCARCCAGTGCACTTTATTGTGCCGATACTATACGACACCGGATACTCTATATCCCAGTGTCGTATTTTGGGYGATGAGTTGGCCCATTGCCGCTGGTTATAACCCGGGCAACATGAGCCGGGAGTAAACGTCCGTAGTGTTGCTTGCCTATCCTTGATGATACGGCATTCACTTGCTTGACGACGAACGTCTCGTCCACGCCTTCRCTTCGGATGGGGTGGCCGATGAGACGAATCGAGTCTGATTCGGTCCGGACAATGTCGCTGAGACGAATCGAGTCTCAGTCGATCRTTGCCATGCCGCCAATCCGAAAGGAAGTTACCAGCACGCCGAAGTCGGCGAGACGACTCGAGTCTGGCTCGATCTTGGGCGTGTGGTATGCAGGAGAGGCATCGTTGGTCAGAGCTTTGCATGTTACTGTCAAGCACTGAGGTGGGCTGATTGTTGACAATGCTGTTAGTCGAACTGCTGCTGTTGTTGCTGTCGTTAGCCACTACGGCCAATGTGGAATGATGTGACGGTGTTGATGTCGGTGTTATTGGCTGTTGTGGTGGCTGCTGCAGCTGGTGTTGCTGGGTTTGCAGTGATTGATGCTGAAGTTGCTGTTGTTGCGCTGTCACCGTTGGGCTGGACGCCATGGGTGACGAAAAGTGCGCTGGAGACATAGACGGCTGCGTTATCGGCAGCTGTGCTTCACGCTGCGTTGACTGCTGGTGTTGTTGTTGTTGATGCTGTRGCTGCTGTTGCTGGATTTGCAGCGATTGATGCTGAAGTTGCTGTTGTGGTATTGATTGGAGACTAGCTAGTGCATCTGGTGTCGCCGTTAACATTGCAGCAAACGGATCGCTTAGCAACTGGTGCTGGTGCTGCTGTTGATATGGTTGATGCATTTGTTGTTGGGGCGTTGTTGGATGATGTGGTGGTAATTGTGGCTGATGTCTTTTCGACTGCTGTTGCCGCATAGTCTGTTGATGGGGCGATTGTTGTTTCTGTTGTGTAAATATAAAATTAGTATAATTTTGTCTACAAAAATTGGTTTGTGTTTGTTGTTTCGTTATTGTTGAATTTTGTGGCTCACCTTTGCCATTTATTTTCCCTTCTTCGGAAGGAACGGAACCTGTTAAGATCCAACCGAACACTGTACGTTGTGCAACAAGTGATCCGAAGATTTTCTATTTTACCCCATTTAGAATGATGTTCGGGTAAAGATCCGCTCCAATCAACAAGTCAACCCATTGACTCGTATAGAAATTATTATCCGCTAAGGGGATATTGGATAACCTTTTTAAAATTGAAGGGTTAATTGACGTGGATGGAAGCAGTCCAGTCAATTTTGGCAGTACCAACGCTTCCGCTTCTAATCTTGAACTTTTGTTACGGGGCGAGCCAATTGTGATCGAGCATACCGATTGAACTCGTCCTGATACGATATTATTCAATCCTGAAACTCGAGTGCTGACCTTTCTGCTTGGCAGTTTTAATCGTTTCTGCAGACTGTTGCTTACGAAAGTTCCTTCAGATCCCGAATCTATCAGGGCTCTGACAGTGAAGGTGCTCTCGTTGTGACATATGGTCACCATGGCATGCTTCGACTGGTAGGCACATTTGAAATATTGGCCTTAATAGTGTCTATGCTGTCGGATATCTGACCTATTTCCTCGCTCTGATCCCGATGAATCATAGAGTGATGTCTCTGTTTAAATTTATTACAATTAAACATACTTTTACAATTTTTGACTTCATGTGAGTCTGATAAACATTTTAGGCAGACATGAAGTTTCCTGACAGCATTTAACCGTGCGTTAGGCTGCATCTCAATGAACCTTTGACAAGTTTTCAGAATATGTGATGTATGAGATGAGCACAGTTTACATTTTATATTGTTTGTCTTGGTGTGATGGGAATTCATGTGATTGGATCCAATCCTTGACTGCTAGGTTGGTATCCGATCTTAACCATTAGCCAACTCAATATTAGGTTGAGTACTCAACTCGCCTTTGAGGTTTGATACTCTCTCAAGCGTTTTAACCCGTTTGGTTAGAAATTTGTCTAACTCAACCCATTTTGGCATCTCTGAATCCGAATCCAGAGATTGTTCCCAAAGCGACAGTGTATAGTCCGGTAGTCGGATAGAACACAAATACGTGAATATGGCATCCTAGCTATCTACATTGATGCCATGTATTTGTAAAGCTGATATGCAGCTATTTATCTCCCGCTGTAAATGTCTGAGTTCGGTCTCAGATTCTGTAGAAATACGCGGAAGCTTGATCAATAAATTTAGTTGTGTGTTGATAAGCACTCGCTTGTTTTCATACCTACACAACAAATTATTCCAAGCCAATGCGAATCCGTCATTCGTCAGTGGCGCTTTCGAAACAGTAGCTTTTGCTTCACCTCGCGTTTTTTGATTCAAATGGAATAACTTTTCTACCGGAGA
>NW_017537271.1:46892-71708 GCF_001853355.1 Bactrocera latifrons | reverse complement strand
AACTACAAATTGAGTTGATGATAGGCAGTGCGTTGTTTCTTTATGAAGCGTGAATTTCCGAAAGAACAAAAAAAATTAATAAATTGAGTAAAGTATTTTCTCAAATTTAATTTGTATGTGCTTGCTGGGTAATCGTCCCAATGCACTTGCACGCCTGGTCTTCTGATGTGTACACAAACAAAATTGATGTATGCTTAATCACTTTATTACAATTGCGAATACAAATGCAAATAAAATTCACAAGTACTTATTTGATTTATATCCACTATTCACTTTCACTTTGCTCACTGGGCTATTTTCGAACTATTTCGATTTCACCACTATACTCTGGTTTGTTGGGATGGCCTGTCCTGCTTTGCCTTTGCTGCTGTGCCTTTGCTGCTGTGCCTTTGCTGTTCTCCCTTTGCTGTTTAGCCTGTGCTGCTTTGCCTGAGCTGATTTGCCTTTGCTGCTCTTCCTTTTGCTGCTCGGCCTGTGCTGCTTTGCATTTGCTGCTCTCCCTTTGCTGCTATGCCCGTGTTGCTTATCTTTGCTGTTCTTCTTTTTGCTGCTCGGCCTGTGCTGCTCGGCCTGTGCTGCTTTGCCTGTGCTGCTCTTTGACTTTCTGCTGTTTGGCTTTCTTGCCTGTCGCTCACTTCACTTTTCTTTGTATATTTTTGTTTTTTTTTTTTTGGTTTGCACTCGCGAAACTGCAGCTGCGTTATTGCTGCTTGCCTTTATTGCTATTCGAGCAATATATGGAAAGGCAGAGTTGAGCGACTAGACTCAAATTAACGATATGAAAACACAAAAACCGAGAGAGATTGTTGACGCTCCAGACGATTTTGTGCGTCCAAGAAATTTATTATGTTATTCGGATAACAGTGTGTTTTTTGTATATGCAAAGTGAAATGATCAGTGCATTTGTCAGGTGTATTTATTGTTGTACTTAAATGAAGTACAATACAACCTGCAGTCTTGTGCGTGGATTTTGTGGGTAGAGTGCCAAAAATAAGTTTTGGTCTCCACTTCACACAGCACAATAGGTTTTGTACATAAATGATGCACAAATTAACCAATCTATTGCCTTATAGCTTACAGAGCACAAATCCAAAATATGTTTGGCTGTAACTTGCGAGTTGCTGAATCGGGCAAATTATGCACTTTCACTTTAATTAAAATCAACTTGTTACCTGTTATCCGGCTCGAAGGACCAATGATAATTCGGGTGGTGGTGCACGGTGCTCGTTCGTTCCGTGGTTTTGGTTGGCCGTGGGGAAACGGTCGGCGCAAGTTATTCCACAAATATTAAATAGAAAAAAATATTAAATAAAAAAATAGATTCATATAATATGTATATTTACAAAATAACAAATTGGACAAACACTTACCACGTCTGGATCGGTGAGCGGTCGCAAAAGAAGAGAGCGCGCGCAACTTCTTTTAGTTAGAGTTTAGTTGCGCGCGAATTAAACTTCGAAAAGGAAGAAAGAAAAGATTGTTCTGCCGATACAGACGTGGCAAAGAAAATTGGGCGGGGGCGGCGGCAACACAACAAATCACTACTTAGTCCTGTCATACATTAATTATATTTAATAATAAATCAATTTTATAACTAAAAATATATGTACAACTCCAAAATATAACACGTTGTCAAAAGTGTATTTTGCAAAGGGAGATTCCTTTGAGAGGAACGACATAGATTTTGAAGAATATATTAAAAAATTTAAAATTATGAATAAAGTCTTATTATTTTTTGCTCATAGTAATACTATTTTAATGAACACAGATATATGAGATTTGCCTGTAGCTCTAATGGCAGTCCAGTAGCGATGGTGATTGCATAGAAAATCATTATAAGCGTAAAATAGAAATCTCGTTAAAATTCATATCAAATATTATTTTATCAAGTGCTAGTGACCCGGTACGTGCTTCATTACATATGAAGTGAAAAAATAAAAAATAAATGTTTCAATGTTTTATTCATTTATTCACACCAAAAATATATTTAATTCATTGCCAGCTAATTTAAGACTTAATTGTAATCGTTTGAATTGATCATATCAGTTGGAATCATAGAGTTACGCGGAATCAAAAAACGTCTACCCTTGATTTAGCAGTTAAGATCGTAGCTTCAATCAAATTTGGCAACAACTTTTTCAATGCCAACTGCAACAGGTTGAAAGAGTTTAATAATTTTAGTAGCACCATAAGATGTCATTTGGTATGTCGAATTGTATTGTTAAACATAACTTAAAAAAGCTTCGACGTTTGAGATATCCCAAAAATTAATGAATACAATGGTTCGTGATCATTTCAGCCAAAGTAGCACGACATATTCGTGATCGACGTGCAAGATGCAGTACAGGGTCAAGCAGTCTGTTATCGTCTTATTAATGGCACATCATTTGCATTCGCCGACCTATATTTGTTCGTCTGGCTCGTGACATCTTTCCTTCATATAAATAAGAATAACTCATTATATGTACATATGTATTTCACTTTAACTGTTCAAGACTTACCTTTGCTTGAAAATTAAATAAAGCCGGTTGAGGATATAAAGCACCGACGACTCTCTAAAAAACTGAAAAAAGTACACTCATGCATATACATAGTATACCTTTGAACAATTTAAGACTCACCGTTTGTATAAATGCACTCAACAATATGTTAAAAATTATAAACACAAAGCAAGAATTATCGCTGACAATTTGCTTTAATCGAAGCACGTCCGAAATGAAATGACCACAACATAATATTTGACATCTCCATATTTGAAACAAAAATCACCATTAACATTTATTGAATTTATTTGTTACAAAAAAGGGATTCATGAAGAACTGCTCAGCCGATTTTGTGTAAACTTCACATAAATCATCTACTAAACAGTCCGAACAAAGTCTAAAGGTTTGTTGTGGATAGGTGAGTCCGTTCTTAAGTTATAAAATTACAACCAAAGGTGGCATTACTTTTTATATACATATATAGATATAATAAAATTAACTGTATGTAATTGAAATTGTAAATATTTTCAGTACCTAGTACTGTTACTTTTTCATATACAGTCTTCGTGGGATTCAACCATTGAAGAGTAGTTGTGTCAAAAGACTATCTTGGAGCGGTGAGGTGATTAACATTTCATGCTCCATTACTTGCCGCAATTCATGGTCATATAATTAAAATCATTATTTGTGTTTCTATGTACTCTATTTAATACCTTTAACTTATTTCTTTTCAAATTGTTTCACTTTAGTTAAGTAAAATTTGTTTTCGTCTGTACAGCTGCCAGATTACAAATAGATTAATCGTCATGTAACTATTTTTTATAAACTGTAGTATACAAATCGCAATGTCATTTTAAATAACGGTATTACAAATGAGATTATAGCAAGAATATAGAAATATTTTTTCGATATGGTCCCCTCTTACTTTAACACAAGTACTCGGATGATTTAGTCATCAATCAATAGTAAGACATAGTAGGCACAGTTTCTATTGGTATTGACGATACTGCTCGAACCAGAGTTTTTTTAATTTAATTTTTTGTTGTTGTCTACTTAAGTGCACCCACTACCTACTTTTTCCAATATATCACTCACTACCACTTTATTAAAAACGAAATGTAAGGGAATTTATATTTAAAATGATTTTAATAGATCAGGTAATTTTTACCAGAAAATTTGTAAAGAACAAGAGACTAGAGATAAATGCGAGACGGTGTCCAGATGACGCAACGAGAGTTAGTGTTGATTCGATGTAGCCCAGTGGTTACTGATGTGTCGATCTTGATGTAGCGCTCCAGATTACCGACGACTCGAATTAACGCCCTCAGGGTCGGTGAATTATATATCGGCGTAGAGGTGTTAACGCGGCGCAGTGTATATATGAATGTCTTGTAGAAGAATGCTGCTATGCGGATAGTGTGTGACGAATTGATGTTTCCTATCCTGCTGTCCATCCTTTTAGTGGTACAGGTGTGGTGAGTTGGGTTGTAGTAATCAGCTGTGGTGAATTGCGCTATTGCATTAGGATGCGCCAGTTTTACCGGGTAGAGGGGGTGGATACTTAACTCATTTAAACGGTTTTGGATTCGACAGCTCATTTTCTCAAATCCTGACCACAAACAATAGTTTAAAGGAGTAAAAGCCACCGCTCGGTAGTTGTGCCGAAGAAGAATCGTGCTCGAAGATTTAATGTTATCCATCGAAAGAATTATTGCTTAACTGCTTCATCACGCCTTCTAAAACCTCCTGCTGTTACAATGTTGCTGCAGTTTTAAGCCTCGGAAGTGAAGAGGTGTAATAAATGATTATGACCATGTTGAACCCTTTGAATAAAATATTTTGCGTAGTTTTTGCCGTTTTTGTTTTTTTATCTATTCAAGGCTTTGTAAGGTTCGCAGACCATTGTTATGGCTGTTAAGGCTCAAGAACGACAACATCTCTTTCTGTCGTTCGTTCGTGTGTAAGCGAAAGAAGGCTTGTTAGAATAACGAAAATCATTACATATAGTAAAGGGTTTTTCAATAGCTGCGCAACAAAAGTAGACCAATAAGGGCAGCAAAGCACGCCATATTTTTTTCCCGTTCTTTCGACACTTCTCTTCAGTAAGGTTTGCTATTTCATCATGGAGAGATACAATCCAATGAGTCGAAATTATTAAAATTTACTACCGAAATTCGGTGTGAGTGGCCTTAACTTTAAGATAAAATATAATAAAACAAAAACGGTTTTTGATATCAATGAAATTATTTATTCCAATGAAGGTACATTCGTAAATACTCCATCGAGAATCCATTGCATTCCGAAAAAATTACGGTTTGGTGCGGTTTATGGGCCGGCGGCGTCACTGGGTCGTACTTCTGTGATGATCAAGATCGGCACTTTACTGTGAATGGGAATCGTTACCGCTCAATGATAACCGAATATTTTCGGCCTGATTTGGATGATATTTCCTTGGGTAACAAGGTCACACAGCAAATGTCACAGTGCCCTGTGTAGATTGCGACGAGGAGGCGGAATTTTTCACAGGGGAGCTGAATTAGTTCTTTAAATCTGGGGAGGTTGTATCCTCCTAGAAACAGCTTGGTGTGGCGCATACTTGCTGCCTGTCGCCGGTGCCGTTCTCTCTCCACTCTCTCCTCCGTGCGGAGCAGCTCTTTAAGAGTGTGGGGTTTTACCGCTATGTATGGCTCCGGTCCCAACATCTTTGACGCTGCTGCAGTGCGGGCCAGTTCGTCGGCCTTCTCCATACCTTGTACTTCCTTGTGGCCGTCTCTCCCGGAAAGTATGCGGAAGCGGGGACGAAGTCCGATCCTTCCTTGTCCTTCACCTGTACCGCCACCAGATCTTGCGTTAGAAACTCTGAAATACAGAAAAAGTCTATATCGGCTCTAACGACTACACAGGAGCGGGGTCTCTCGCTAGAGAGATCCCAGATTACYTTGCTTCTTCTCGAGTTGAGGCCTCTTACCTCTCCTTTGAACACCCAAGGTTCCTGGATTACGAGGATGCTCAGGTTATCCGAGATGAACCTCTTCACGATGACAGCCGAGGCTGCCGATGCGTGATGTAGGTACACCTGAGCCACTTCCATGCCGGCACTGGAGCCTATATTATAGGTTCAATGAGAGACAGGTCCTCGTCCTCGATCTCATCATCAACCTGCATCTCCAGCCCTTCCAGAAGCTCTTGGGTGGATGGCATGCCTTCCTGCTCATTGAGGAGCTCGTTGCTCCTGGTTCCATCCGCGGCGGTGGCCGCAGCCTGCCCATCCAAGATGGGGTCGAAACCACAGCGGCAGTCGCCTCATGCGCTGCTGGGCGGGTTACGGATGGAGCCGGCGAAACGGTCCGCCCCGTTGTGGGTTCTTGGCTCGTCGCCGACGTTGCCTTGGGCCTCCATGGCCTCACTACAATTTTGCCGAACCTGAAGTTCAGCCTGAATCCCTTTTGCCTTATATACTTATAGGATTCATCGTCTATCGACATGTTGAGGTTCCACCCTGAACCCTCAACGCTGCCTGCTACGACCTTCCACGCGGAGGTGCTTAAGCCATCGTTCTGGTTTCCTACCAGATTAAGCACGAATTCGTGGGTTTTATCACCGCTCCTCGGGAAGAATGCCACCATGTTATGCAGTGGTCGCCTCTCCGTACACACAGGGCTGGACCCTTCCAACCCTCTAACCTTGGCGTGATTTCAATCAGCCAGGTGGCCGACCTCTCCTCCTGACAGTCGACCAGCAGCATACCGCCCTTAAAGAAAATGCCGTTGAAGGCGCCAGTAGCCTTTGTCAGTACATAGGGCATTAACTAGGCAGTCTTGAAGAGCCGTCAGCTGTTCGGACCCTAGGGCCTCCGCTGGGTAGTTGCAGGGCAACACTGCCATCCGGATGCTCTTAACAGAGTACTTCGGCTGGCGGTTCTCGTCGGTTGCTGGTTGGGGTTGGAGCACTTTCCAATAGCTTCCTGTGGTCTCTCTCCACATATTCTTTTGGGCCTTGGTGGTTCTTGGGGAGTTATATGGCCGCTTTTTCTTTTATCAATATGGCTCGGTGCCTCTTGGGGCGCCGGCTTTGCTACACTTCGTCCTTCCGACAAGGCAGCTTTAGCTCGGCGACGCCTTTGGTTTCTGCGTCTTGTTGCAGACGAACCATTGGCACTAGCGCGTTGTGCATTATTAGGAGAGGGATTTCTCAACCTGCTCCTACTCAGAGCCCGCTTTTCCGCTGTCTCCGGTGTCATTCCGTCCTGTAGGGATCTGAGGTACCTCTTGAGAGTGGCTCCGCTCATTCCCGCTCTTCGTGGGTCGTCGTGACCTCCTGGTCGTCCTGGCTCCTGGGTACATGGAATGTTCCCTCGTTGTCGTTTTCTTTTACGCTCACCCCTTAATTCCACTTTCGTGAAACCACCCTCCTCTCCGCAGATGATCCTGCTAGAGGGGGTTGTGGGGCCGGCTTTCGCGTGATTTGCTGCGATCGCGGCTGACCCCGCTGCGCCTGTAGGAGGGCACGTCGTCGTCGTCGCGTGCATGCTCCTCCAAGAGTGCTCGCTTTTGTACTAGTCCTGCTCGTTGTACTAGTGCTTCCGCCGCTGTTAGCCGTCGTTGCTATGGATGTGGTCGTTGTTGTTGTTTTTGTTTATTCAGCTTTTTCTTTTTGGCCCTTACTGTGAGCCTCCCGGTCTATTCTTATTAAGGGGAAATCTAAAGTCCGCTGCGCCAGAGCCCCTTGACGCAGTAAGGCCACCGTTACTTCCCAAGGCGGCCCGGTGTTGGGAAGGCTCCGTGCGAATACAGCCGAATTTACCTCCTGGCTGCAAATCATCCAATGGGCACAGGTCGCATAACACCCTGGATTAGGAGGTGGTAGCTTTTGGTCGCCGCCCACATGCAGCGTCTGCCAGCCCTCAGGAGAGATGCTATACCCCTTGTGGTTGGGAGATGCCGTGCTGCGCTGCGGTTTAAGCCCCTGCACCACGACAAGGTGCCTACCATTCGCAGAGGTTAGTGATATTTATTTTTCCTTACTGATCTTTTAAAGTCCGCTAAATACTTGTCCAAGCCAATTTTAACTTAATAATCTAAAATGAACAAAACGTATTATTTTTATTATAGAAAACTAAGAAATTTTGGACTATTAGTTTTTAGTGAGGTAATAAATAGTTTTTGTTTTTTACATTATAACGATTCTACTTTTTTTCAATATAACATTATTAAGTATCATATTTCACATTAAGAAAGTGCGCTAAATCTCTGTCCATATCTGTATATAAATGATCAGGATGACAAGAAAAATTGAAATCTGGTTGGTTGTCTATCAGTCCGTTCGTGGAAGCTACCACAAATTGTCATTGACAATACATATAGTGCCATAATTAAGATATAAAACTACTTTGGTACAGAGGATCGCAGTAGCTTTTTTTTGAAAAAGTGGGCGTGGCCGCGATCTGTTACAAGTTAAAGGGGGTTCTGGTCTAGACGCAGGAAATTTGTACATTTTTTAAACTAAGATAAAAAAATGAAAAACATTTTTACTATCCATTTTTTTATATGTTTTTTCGGACATTTTAATAGAAAAAAAATTACAAGAAAAAAACCAAAATTCGACGAGATACGGGACGGTGGAGTGGTGGCTTCAAAAAAACGGTACGTCCTGGTTGTCGTGATTTCAACCCTTGTAGAGACCTAAGCCACAAAAAATAAGAAGATTCTTTATTAGTAAGGATGTTGACCATTTGCAAAAAAAAAAAAAAAAAATAATTGCTTGATTTTTTCGAATTTTTAAAAAATACTTCAAATCAAAATTTTTGGAAATCCAAGGCAGACAAGATAGAGCATTGTATAAAGAAGATATATACCAAATTTTAAGGGAATCGGTACAGTAGAAATTGAGGTATCATGTCAACTACCTCAATATTGATTATCGGTTGATGGTCGTCCTCAACGCGTTTTCGACTATCTGTGAGGTATTTGTCAAAAACACATGCCCGCGCCAAAGAAATATTACCGAAGGCCTTTTGCAACATTATGAACATTTCGGCACCAAAAATTCCATTCCGTGCACAAAATTTAAGGGAACTTCTTTGTTGAATAATTTCACTTATCGTAAAAGCACCGAATGCACTTTTTGTACTTCAGAAAGACAAGTGCATGCTAAATACTAATATTTATTTTGATGCGACACAAAGTTGTAACTGACAGTCATTCCAACCTAAAAAAAATATTTTTGACGAATGGGTTTTCGCGCGAAATTTTAATTAAAAATTTTCACAATTTTTACCCACAGTAGTAAATAATCATAATTACTTATGTGTTTTCTTTCAATATGATGAAGGAGGAAAGATCTGACATCACAAGTATGCCTTATTTTGAAGAAAATTAGATTTTAACATTTTTTTTTTATAGATTATTGGAAAGATAATTATGACAATCGAAAATTACCACTCAAGAAACAGATTTAGAAATATTAATCAGGGGTGTTGTGGAATCTGGTAGTTGTCGGAAGCAGAATTGAAACCGATAAAAAAGAAAAAGCAGTAGGTGTCATGAATTCAGACATTATTGGCTTGATATTCGAAATAGAATTTGTATCGGTTTTGGGTGTCACGGAAACCAATTTTATCGGTTTTGCTGTCAGAACAAAGCAAGAAGATAGTCGCACACCGATTTGAAATGTAAGTTAAGAAATCAAGTTATTTTATTGTTACGAATTGATGTATCTTTGTTTGTATAGGACAAAACATAAGTATAAAATACGAAAAGTCTTAATTATTGAGTTTTGGAAAAAATGCGGATATTTAAGAGGAAACCTGCTTTTAATGCTTTAAAGCGAAATTTCTAGGGTTTATAGTTATATATTTTAACATCCCCCGAAAATTTTTTGGATATGAATTTTTTGATATTCTGCCTTAGGGAAGCAATTGCCCGATGCATCTCGCGGGTGCATCTGTCGCACGGCGGGCAGTATGCAGGACGCAATTTCTATGGGAAACAGAAAATTTAAAAATATTCATATTTATTAAAAGCGTATCGATGACTTAATATAGAAAAGGCGTATCTACACTTTTCGTTACTCTTCASGAGAAGGAAAAAACTGAAAAAAACCTTAAAAAGCTTAAGATGCAAAAAACATTTCTATGCAATTTTAATTCAAAACAGGTAACAAATTCAATTGTATAATTTTGTTATTATTTTTAATTTCTTTGAAGTTATTTGAGATAGGGCTTTATGTTATTATTTTTCTTGAAAATAAATTTAAGTTAGCGCTTTTTGTCGTAAGTTAAAATTAGGCCAAACTTATATAATAATTCATGTTTGAAGTCAAATAAATAAATAATTAAAACTAAAATATATATTTCAAGGCAGATGTTATAATACTGAAAACAAATTAGATTTTATAAGGTAAATTATCATAAAAATTGTGGCAATCTGCTGGAAGAAATTTTTTTAGATGGTCCCACTTTTTTTTAGAAATAGCTATTTTCTCTTTATAAAGAAAATCGGGGGACACATTTTCAATCGGAAACCTCGATCTCTGTGGGAGTAACTGATATTCATCTGTTACATTTGTTTTAAAATAAATTGATCCTGACGAGTCATACGCTAAGGTTCGAAGCATGCTTAATGTATGGTAATTTAAGAAAAGTTTAAGTATATATATCTAAAGAGTGGTTTCAGTGTGCAATATTCACCTGGTCGTAATGATGTGTATATCTTTGAAATATTTTCGAAATTTAAAAAATAATCATAACGCAAATGGTGCGCTTGTAGAGGTGCTGGAACTTTTCTAGATTCCTTAATGAGTTGAACAAATTGAGACGGCAAGTTTATTTGTTTTTTGTTTATTTTTATCTCTATAAGGGAATGCGATGCATCACATTCCATTTGCGTATGACCACTTATTAAAAACTTCTGTTCTATTATTTCGCTTTCCTTTGAAAAATTCAACAAGGCGTTAGACAAAACAGTATTACGGTTTTGGTGAAAGCCACCATCCGAGTAAATAATAATGTGATGGGTTTCAGGCGATTGAGCATGGAAATTCCTTAAATGCTTAATAATACATGTAGCAAAAACGGAAGAGACTAAATTTCCGTCGTCCCACACATAATTATCTGATTCATGCGTTACAATATTATAGAGAGTAAAGTTATGTGGTTGAAGCTTCATTTTATAATATGCAGCACTCGCGATTCAGCATTTTTGATATCGTTTTGCTTTTCTGCACGCATTTTTCCGATTTTTCTCTATGTTTTTCGTATAGCTCATCGGAAACATTATTAGCTTTATGTGATACGCATAAATTGCACTGATCTTTTCTTCACTTAAAAATAGAATAATTTAATTCCTTTATTAATTGCGTAAATATTGGGTACGACAATTTAAGGCGTACATTTTCTTTTTCGGATTCACACTCGTTGACATAAAGCTTGTAAATCTCCTGATATGAGGAAAAATCCGATTCGAAGTAAAACTTTTTGCTATTTTTTCGACAATAATGTGACTCCATTTTGGCAACTCCTCTAGCCATTTTTTTTTTTTAGAAAGTCACGTCGGTTTTTGTTGCGCTGACCTATAACTGATGATCGCTTAGCATTTTTGCGCAAAATTAAAGCTTTATCGATCGGGACTGCGTTGAGTACCGTGTTTACCGGCGCTGCTAATCCAATTTCGAACCATCTTTTCCTTTACTCTTAGTGTTGCATAAAACATTTCACGGCACACTTGTAATCGCTTTGAATTATGACTCAAGAAATATGATATGGACTGATTCCGTCTCGAATTTTCAGAGGTTTTCCTTTTTGTTCCAGAAAAGCTTGTAAGACCTGCAACATACTGCCTCTTTTGCTCCCAGGACATCTCCCAAAACAAACTAAAAATTTCTTTTCGTGTGGACTCATTAAACGTCGAACACTTTCTCACCGCACTTTTTACACAAAATCGTGATGAACATGGCTCTCCTAATTGCCTAGAACGTTTTTGACAAAGTTCTTTTTTTGATATACCCAAATATTTCACGCCTTCCATTCTTTTTCTTTTATTTACATTTTGTTTCCATTCGGATTTGTTATTAGTATTTTTCCTTTTTGGAACACCATCTGAATCAGAATTTTCTTTTGCACAATTCATGTTATTAAAACTTTCAATCAAAAAACTGTTTCCAACACAAAAACGCTAATTGAACTGACACAAAAAACAAAAACAAAAACGCAACGTAGCACAGAAAATATGCTTGTGCTAGACAAACTCGGGGAAATCCCGTTTTCTTTTAAAGTAAATACAAAAGCAAAACAATAAGAATAAGAAATAAGAAATGTAGTGCAATTTCTGTTGTGACTTTGATTGTATGTCTATTTTAAATTCAACTTTAAATGACTTAGGGTTTTTTTCTTAAAAAAAAAAAAAAAACTTAAAAGGAGTTAGGGCTTTCTTTATATGACTATAAATCTGTTCATTTTTTAAGGGAGGAGTATTTGACAGTGGTCTACCAGAATACATTACAAACGCGATTTCGAAAAAAATTTAGATACGCCTTTTCTATATTAAGCCAACGGTATGTTCAAGTTAAACTAGCAAAAATTTCAAAAAAGTGTAAAAATCTAAAATTTCTACAAATTTGAAAAAAGTGGCGTTTGACTAAAAATGTTACTTTATGTTGTTTAAACATATGTTCAAATTTAAATTTTCTTAGTATATTTCAGTTTAAATAGAAGATAATTTAATGACAAAGATAATAAACTTTGCCCCAATATCATACGAGGTTTAGTTTTTTTTATCCTGCCCGCCAATTAAGAAAAATCGTAAAACTGAAAAACCGAGAAATCGCGGGTCAAAGTTTTCGCTTTCTGCCCAAGCGCTCATATACATATGTACATATCTACTAGACGGTCGGTCAATATTTCCCTTCTAGCTTCGACAATATTTCGAGTTCCCATTTATAATTTTGGAGTAATATTCTTAGATAATTTCTAAAGAGATTTAAGTAAAAAAAAGTAGATTTTTTGAAGCTTCTAAAGCAGGTTCTTCTCTTAAAGAAGATTTACAAATCGTAATTTAACACCCAAATGCGTATTTATTCATTCGATAAATGTTATCTCTTAGAGCCGTTTTCACAGTGATTAGTTAACGAATGGTTGAAGATAACTAATTGGTTTTCATTTCAAAGTGAATTGTCAACCATTAGTTAACTCATCTCCGGGGCATTGGTTGACGATTGGTTAACAAACAGCTGTTCGAATGTCAAACTATTAATTTTTATTAAAAGAAAAGTAAAATAAATCTAAAAAGCAATTTGGTGGGAAGTAGTGATCACAACAATGGAGTTCAGTGACAGTGACGACGATTACGAAGAGCTACTAAAAGTGGTAATTTTCCGTCGGAAAAAAGAAATCCGGGAGCGATTTAATTTCTTTCAACTTTATGATGAAAATGACTTTAGAGAGCGTTCCCGACTCTGCAAAGGTGCTGCATGGAAAGTATTGCAGCTCATACGTCCAGATATACAGCATGCTACCACATGGTATCACTTTTTTAACGCTTTGCCTGCCGATTTCTACATAAAATTTTTACCTAGGAATAATGCGTTGTCGCCGGATCTATTGTTGGCCATTACGTTGAATGCGGAACTATTTCGTAATAGAAAAAGCATATTTTCTTTTAATGTACAMACGATTTGCGATGCTCGTTTGATGATTTTAGACATAGTTGCTAGGTGGCCAGGATCAACACATGATGCTACCATATTACGAAACTCTCGTATTTTTGCTCGTCTTGAGAACGGAGAGTTCGGAGATGGACTTGTGCTTGCTGATAAAGGGTATGAAAATAATAAACGGATTTTAACACCCCTTCATTCCGTTAACAGTGCAGCTGAAAGACTATATAACGAATCACATATTCGGTCAAGAAATCCAATTGAACGCTCTTATGGTGTTTGGAAGCAAAGGTTTCCAGTATTGTCTTTGGGTATACGAATGAATTGCACCAAAGTCCAATCAATAATTGTCGCCACAGCAGTGTTGCAAAATATATGCTGCTTACATCGCGATACTGAAGCTCCTCCTTTAGACCCTGAGATTGATAGGCAAATTTTGTCCGTTTGAGGCATACTGAATAATCGCAGCTCTGATCGGCGTACTGAAAAAAATGTGACGAGGAATAATTTAATAAATGGGTACTTTGCAACTTTATAACTGCAAGTCAAGCTTTGTAAGACTATCAATCAGAAGCAAATAATACAACAATGTTATTTAAAAAACTTTTTTTATTTTATGTGTCAAGTTATTTTGTGCTTGTACTGTTTTTTTCCAATTGAAGATTGCGCCATTGAATTTCCTTTAATTGCTCTTCCATTATTTTCATACGCATTTTGTGTTCCACTTCAGATTGCCTTATATGTTGTTCGTTCCTCTTTACTCGCTTTTCATGTTCAGCTTTTAATATTCCAATCTCTACGCGGTATTTTTCTCCGGTCCATTTTGATTTAACAGCGGCCAGCTTCGACCATGATGTATTTGTTTCTTTGCTTTGCGATTCGTCGATTATAAGTTTTTTACATTTGGGAGCTTTTTTTTCGAAGTAGTAGCTGTGTTGGATGTGTTCTTGATCTCTTCAAATTCCTCGCTCCTATCCTGAGATTGCTTAGCACTGATGTTATTTGCTGCCTTATCTGCAAAACCATTACTACATTTAAATGATGGTATTTGAGTAACAGCATGAATATAGACAATGAAACCTCCCAATTCAAGAGCAGAATAATTAAGTAATTTCACAAAAGGATTATCGGAATCGTATACAGATTCCATTCCTTCTAACTGCTCCGAGCCTATTATTGATGTTAACATTACATCAATATCATTGGTGCTAACTTTCAATGGCGGCTCCTGTCGCGATGCAACTTCTTTTTTCGGCTGCTACCTTTTTCTTTAATTCCTTTTTCATGGTGTAATATTTGGTACGCAGCATTTTTTCATCGCGAAATGAAGACGAGGTTCTGCTGTTATATTCCTCCTGAATTTTTAACCAAGCTTTATTTTTCACATCTACCGTAAAAGTATCGCTTTTTTTGCACTCTATCACATTTTTATGTTGTTCTATTATAGCAAGTAATAAATTTACGTCGTTTTCACTGAAATTAATCTTTTCCGTCGCCATTTGAATTGTAATTTTTACCAATTGTGAAATGAAATACAAAAATAAATTGTAAAAATGTAATCTCAAGATCATATGTTTTCTATGGTGCTACCAGACTTTTAGCCAGAAAATTTATTTTTATAACTAAGCACTCTGAAAAACATTGCTTTAGTTAACAAACAGCTGTTGGCTACATTGACTAATAGTCAACCAATCGTTAACTAATCAATGGTTTGAATATTGGTTTTGAGTATGTTCGAAAAGACGAAAATCCAATCAGATTCTGTGACACCATTTAAAATCAGAATTGGTTTGCAATTCTGCCAGCTAAGCAATTCCGTTTTGGATTCCACAACACCCATGAATAATTGAAACTTTATTCGGATAGTTGAAACAAAACCATGTTATACAAAAAAGAGAATAAATAAATTAGGAACACTTTGTAAATGGATAAGGGGAATTTCAGACAATATTTCGTAAAAATGAATAAGATTTTGGTTGAAGTAAAAATATGTAATAACAAACAATTTACAACAAACTCAGAAATTTGTATACTAAGTAATATCAGAATTACCTTATACGGTAAATAACATTGAAGGTGATACTACCACCCAACAATTAAACATAACATAACATAATAAATGCAATAACACATTTTGCATTTAACATTTTGAATACCAATACTAATTACCAACACTGTAAAATTACCATTACAGATCTAATAGATATTTCACATTTTAATATAGCTGAAAAAATTATATAATTATAATTTATATGAAATATCCGAAAATGACATCTAAATATTGTGATGTAAAAGCTACAGCGCAATTAGATGATTTTTTACATACAAAGTTGTAAAACTGAAATTACAAGAGCCTATTACAAGGTAATTGCAAAAAAATAAAAGAGAACATTTTTCAAATAGAAACAATAAAAAGGACAATATTTGTTTAAATCAGTTAAGCCTCCCCTCCTTTCTATCTGGGAATAACTGATACAAATACATTTACATTATTTTACAATTTTTCTATTGTTAAATATAAAATCTCAACATTACTTTTTACTAGTTTAATTAAATTAACTTTTAACCAAAACTCAAGAGCATTTTTTCTTGCCCCAGTTTTAAACATGGTTCTTCGAGCCTGACAGAAAGGTACTATTGGAGAAACAACAACACACAATAAACATACTTATATGTACTTGTGCGGTGAACAAAAAACATAAAAAAGTGAACACTTTTATTTAAAAAAGAATTCGGTTTGTACTAAGAAAAATTTAATTCATATTGACATATTTTACCATACAGTAGAAATAATTAATAATAATAAAAATTAAAATACAGCTACAGCAGCTACATGCTTAAAAACGGTTGCCAAATTTATTTCAGAAAGTGACAGCTTATTAAGATACTGCACTAGGTTTTCCATTTCACCAATTCAAGATCAATTAGAAATAAAATTATATCTTAACAACATTTAAACTCGTCTCGTCGTCATCGCCTTATGATATATACGAAAACTGCTTACACTAATATGAAGAAACAAAAGCTTTGATCTCCGATCAATTAAAYCTAAAAAAATGATTTACTCCACCACATCTTCATTGCACACCACATCATCATTACATTCCACTGCTCGCGAGTTACGTCGCCGTCGTTGCAATCCAAATCGCTGCCGACGTCGCCGTCACAAACTTCGACATTGACTGGTCTGCATAAATGCAACCAAAGCATAAAATGCAACCAAAGCATATTACTCACAAGTAACACAATACCTACCATATTTCATATTTTTACATATCTCTTTCATGTTACGAAAATTGCAATAATGCTTTACATTATGAAATGCCAACTAAACACATTTTGTAAATGAAAAATTACACTAAGAAATTTCAATTTTATTCAAAAAAAGTTTAGAATTAATTTTGACACTGAAGTGCACGGTTGTTTAAATCGCAATTCTCATTTCTGGCGCAGTCGGAGGGCGTACAACTCCAAAGAATTGTACAGAACCACAGTTCTAACGCTTATCGAAAAATATTCTAAAGATTATTATGGAAAAAAAATTACTAAATAAAATCAAACTCATTTAATCAATTTAAGACATTAAGTGAAAAAAAACTCAGTAACAAATCAATTTAAAATGTTCGAAAAAATGAACAACCAAGAACAGCAACAACACCCGGTCACGGAGCTAATCAAAGAAGCAGCGCGAATCCGCTTATACTTCGGAAATGGGGAGAATGACTTAACATCATTCCTACGGGAGGTCGACTTGATACTTCCTCCATTTAACGACAACTCAGCAATATAACAATATATCCTGGAGAGGCACATCAAAACCAAAATACAGGGGGAAGCACTCCGAGTTATCCAGACCTTAAGCGAGGCAGCAACGTGGAATAAAATTAAACTGGAACTGATCAACAATTTTGGAGTCCGCGAAACGTACAACAAACTTCTTCATCGAGCAAAATCGATGAAGAGCTATAACGTAAGTGAATATTATTACAATTTAAGAAATRTATTAGATAAAATGAACGCCAAGTATAACGAAGATGCGGAGAAACCATTTTTGAGCAACATATCGCCACACTTATCTTCAATAGTGTATGCGAGAAATATAAATTCGCTTAGATTAGCTTACTACACCCTAGAAACAACATGCTTAATAAACTATAACAACAACGGTAAAAGGAATTATTTTTACAATAATAATTATAATAAGAATAATAATAACAATAATAATAATAATGACATGAGATCTTAACACCAATAGCAATGGTTCAACTCCAATAATAGCATTACGCAAAACAGAAACGCAGGACAAAACCGACTAGTAGATACCGGATCCTGTCTCTTATACACATCTAGATGTGTATAAGAGACAAGGAATTATTTTTACAATAATAATTATAATAAGAATAATAATAACAATAATAATAATAATGACATGAGATCTTAACACCAATAGCAATGGTTCAACTCCAATAATAGCATTACGCAAAACAGAAACGCAGGACAAAACCGACTAGTAGATACCGGATCTACTACCTCGTTGATTGACCAAAACATTTTCTCTCATTATAAACGTAGCAAATTAAATAAACAACTTTTATTTCATACCCTGTCCGAAAAAACCGTTACAACACACGAACTAATAACACCACTACCAAAAGAATTCAACGAAAACAGTTATATTGCTTGGAAGGTAACAAGTTTTAACGATAGGAATTTTGGTGCCATAGTAGGACAAAATATCCTGAAACCAATGGAAGCAATCATTAATTTAGGAGAAAGTTTTATAGAAATTAATAAAGTGAAAACACATTTTATAAATAAATGCCCCTTCAACTACGAGGAAATCCACAATATTGAAAGCTACCCAGAGGAAAACTCTATTGAGGAAATCGGAAACAAATTATATCATGAAAATATGAATGACGAAGAAGTAAATAAACTAAAAATGTTAGTGAAAAAAAATAATAAATTATTCTTTACTGACGGGCAGATGCTAACGCATACACATGAAATTAAACACGAAATAATTACAACAACGGACAGACCATCTTACGCAAAAATATATCGCTATCCCCAAATAAATCAGAAGGAAATACAAATTAAGGATATGCTAGAACAGGGAATAATACAGGAAAGTAATTCACCATATAACTCACCCCTTTGGATACTACCGAAGAAAATAGACAATTCTGGCGAAAGAAAATGGAGGCTAGTCGTCGATTACAGRAGCCTTAATGAAATCACTGTTAATGACAAATTCCCGATACCAAATATAGATAGTATTTTAGAGAAACTAGGAAGAGCTCAATACTTCACAACCCTGGATCTGGCAAAAGGATTTCACCAGGTTCTAATTAAAGAAAGCGATAGAAAGAAAACAACATTCTCAACTCTTTTAGGACACTATGAATTCATCAGAATGCCATTCGGGCTCAAAAACGCCCCGGCCACCTTCCAACGCTTAATAAATTCAGTACTTAGGGAATATATAAATAAAATCTGTGTAGTTTATCTTGACGACATATTGATATTTAGTACAAATATCGATGAGCACACAGAAAGTATCCAAATTTTTTTTAAACAAATTAGCAGAATACAATTTAAAAATTCAGATAGATAAGTGCAAATTCTTCGCAAAGTCAACAGAATATTTAGGCCATATACTAACCACAGAGGGAATCAAACCAAACATGAACAAAGTAAAAAACGTACAGGAACTGAAGTTACTGCAAACGGTTAAACAAATAAAATCGTTTTCAGGTACGACCGGCTATTACAGAAAATTTATAAAGGATTACGACAAAGTTGCTCAAGGCTTAAAAAAATATATGAAAAAAGGAGCTAAAACCACCCCCAATGTACAAAATTATTCGAGAAATTGAAAGCACTTCTGACGAACCCACCGGTACTCAAGTATGCGGATTTCAAACTCAAATTCTCCGTAACAACAGATGCAAGCGATTTTGCTATAAGCTATGCAAGCAGATCACTAAACAACCACGAAAGAAAATACTCAGCGACAGAAAGAGAGCTGGTAGCCTATCTACGGGAGAAAATTCGACCTCATGACAGACCATCAATCGCTTAAGTGGCTATATTGCAAAACTAAAGGAAAAGATATAAATCCTAGATTACAGAGGTGGCTCCTCAAATTAGGAGAATACGACATTAACATAAGTTATGTCAAGGTAAAGGACAAAACTGCTGCTGACTCTATGAGCAGAATAAATGCAGAGGTAGGTGAAATTAATATTCTACAAGAAAATGAGAATATGAGTGCCATGGCAGCAATCCATTCTCAAGAAGAGGAATTGCATGACCATTTTGATATCTTGGAAACTGCCGTCAGAAGATTTCAAACACAGATAATCCTTACTCATTCAAAAAACCAGGAGATACAATTTKTAAATGGAAAACATAAACTTTTTATTAGCGAAGAAGATATAAATACGAATTACATGTCCGACATATTCAAGCGATTCTTAAGAAACGGCAAAGTAGGAATATATTCGGAACTACCGGACCACGAATACAATAAAGTTCAGCACAAATTAATTGACTTGTTTAACAGAACAATAAAATTTTATAAATGTACGCACCATGCAAAAGACATGCAGAATGAAGATGAAGCTTATAGATACATAGCGAAATATCATAAAAACGAAACTGAACATGGAGGAATTATATAATTTATGAAGGACTGAAAACCTTAATTTACTGCAAAGATCTGAAGAAATTAATACAAAAATATATAACTAACTGCGAAATATGCAATAAGGCGAAATACGACCGAATACCTATTAAGGAAAAATACAAGCTAACCGAAACGCCGATGGATATTAAACAAATAATACATATGGATGTTTACACCAACAAAAAAAAAATAGTTTTATCACTTTTACTGATAAATTCTCAAAATATGCAATGGCACTAGCCTTAGAAGATAGAAACAGCCTCACAATCGTAGAAAAAATTAGAGTTTATCTCTCTTTCAGAGTTAAGCCAACAAAAATTATAACAGCCAACGATTTTAACTCAGTAAACGTAAAAGAACTCTTAAGACAGGAATCCATTGACGTTCATTTTACAAAACCAAATAATCACACAGGAAACGTTGATGTAGAAAGGCTACACAGTACTATTTCCGAAAAGTTTAGAACACTGGAAGCCATGAAATCACCACTATCAACTCAAGAAAGAGTTTTTAAAAGTATAGAATGGTATAACAACTCAGTCCACTCCACGATAAAAGAAAAACCTATAGATGCAATTGAAGGTAGAACGGACAAAGCCAAAATATGCAAAACTCTAGAAGATAATAAAAAACGGACAATTGAAAAATTGAACGAACAGCGCGAAAGTTTTCAAAATACGGAACAGAAAAGGTATGTGCAGAACTATAAGGTTCTTAGGTATAAATACGAACCAAGATATTGCAAACTAAATTTACGCAACATACAATCTTCCAATATTAAAAGAAAAAAGAAATTTTCAGGTGAAATGGATCCTAACCTCTTTGATGATACTACTGGCATTGACACCAATCCAACCTCATCTCACAATAGAAAAAAATTAAACTAATCTTGGATACATGGAAGTATGGATCGAAGACGTCCAACTTGCAGAAACCTACGACACTATACTACACATAATAAATATAGAAGAAATATTAGATATAATCGACAGAATTCACAAATATATAAAACATGCTGGCCTACAGGAAAAAACAGATATTTTGGGAATGCAACTTAACAATATAAAAAGCAAAGCATTAACTTTAATAAAACATAGACAACGAAGAGGCCTAATTAATATTTTTGGAACAGCTCAAAAATGGTTATTCGACACCATGGATGATAATGATAGGCAAGAAATAGAAGCACATCTGAATTCAATAGATACAAATAACCATTATGCAATAAAAATCTTAATGGTCAGATAAGCATTAATACACACTTTAATAAAACTTTGTCTAAACTCAAGTCTATTATAGAAAGCGACCGAACATAATAAATTCGAAATTAAATAGTATAAATAAAGTTAACAACGAAATACAAAGACATATTCAATACACTGACTTTACACTAAAACTAAAAATTATACAGTACAATATCGAACACATTCAGGAAAACATAGCWGCACCAAAGCTAGGAATTTTTTACGGAAACATGTTGACAAAAGAAGAGATAACTAAATTCGGAATAGATTTCTATAAACTGCAAAATATTAAATTGGGAACTCTTATTGATAGCAATGGGAATATAATATTCGCCATTAAAATACCAAAAGATTCTCTCTTCCAATAAACTATCTTATACCCATTGGAATCGAAAATAACAGGGAACTCTTATTTGAACCCCAAATTACATTATATTATAATAATAATACCTATATTTGCGAAAATACTACCGAATTGAAAAAACTAAAGCCGTTAAAAACCTGCTTAATAAAGAAAAATTGTATACAAATTTTTAACAATGCATCAGAAATTATACAGATAAAGCCAGGAATTATACTCATAAAAAATCAAGTGAGAACATACTTTTGTAATGATTGTAACAACAGAACACAAAAATTAATTGGCAACTATTTAATAAATTTCAATAATTGCTTTATCGATGTAGGCAACCAAACTTTCTATAATAAAGAAATTATATTTAAACAAAGCTTCGCTAGATTTAATCACATACAAATAACCAGAAATAAAAACGAAAAACTAATATTTGGAGACATTGTATTAAGTAACCCAAAAAATATGGCATTAATAGATGAAATAAGCTATGTCAGAAAAGCCTATTATATATACGGCTCCACATTAACTTTCATTTTAATCACCATTGTATCAATAATTGTATTAAAGAAATTAAAGAGCAGAAATAACAATGTTAAAATAACCAACATGATCACCCAGGAGAGTGCTCAATCAAGGGGAGGAGGAGTTACGTCGCCGTCGTTGCAATCCAAATCGCTGCCGACGTCGCCGTCACCCAACTTCCACATTGACTGGTGTGCATAAATGCAACCAAAGCATATTTTATCACAAGTAACACAATACCTACCAAATTTTATATTTTTGCATATCTCTTTCCTAGGGTGGTCATGTTACGAAAATTGCAATAATGCTGAATGAAATGCCAATTAACAAATTTTGTAAATGAAAAATTAGACTAAGAAATTTCAATTGTATTCAATAAAAGTTTAGAATTAATTTTGACACTGAAGCGCACGGTTGTTTAAATCGCAATTCTCATTTCTCGCGCACACAAATACCACCACATCCCGAATCCAACATACATGCGGACACCATATAAAACAAAAWTAACAGAAAGGACCGAAGGACGGAGCACCTTCACCTTTTATGATTTCGATACCAACTCGCCGACATCAAATCGCTTGCGTTCCTCCGCCTTTTCAGTTGCTACTTTCTTTGCGCATTTTCTTTGTTTTCGACTACAAGATGAGTGCCGCGAAAACTTATTTTTTTTACAATGCCGCGAAACCTTACATTTTTACATGTTTCTGCCGTTCCTTCAGGATGGTTAAAGGCAGAAACGAAACCCGGAGACAAAACCATCATCAAAGTGAACAACAAAGCGAAGCGATAAAAAATCCGTAAGGAAAATATAAAACCTTACATATAAATAAGTACGATACATAAAAGGGGACAAAGGGCACAAAAAACAAAACAAAGCAGTGACAGATGACAAACAAGTGCGGAAAATAACATAAAATATATATAGTGGAGTGACTTAAACATGTATAAAGTGAGATGATATGGTGAAATCGTGGTGCGCAAATTAACATTATAAAATAAAATAGATATGTGTACATATATTAAAAGTGGGGAAACGGAATAAACAACAAAAAACCGATATTAAAAAACAAAACGATCGAAACATATATATCATATTACAAAAATATTATCTGCCTTTTCTTACGATCTTACATTTGTGTATGCATACACATAATACAAACAGAATGCAAATTCATGTACCTACTTAAAGCAGTAAGTAGGATTGCTTAAACATACGCAAGCTAAGGTAGATTATAACAAAAGCTTCACTATAAAGGGGGAAAAAAATAATAAGCAGAAAAGAAAAAAAAAAAAATACAAACATACACATATTCCATTTCAATTTGCATTTATATATTATATATATACTAGCTGGCCCCGCAGCCGTTGTCCTGCGTCAAATTATGTGCTTTGAAATGAAAAGAAAGTTGAATTTATACTTTCTTTTTTTTTTTTTCAATGTAACGTTGCTTGATAAACCATATTTTTTGGTTTCTATTTCGGTGTACAGAAAAAATGGTTTTCAAACTCGTGAGCACGCCAGGTACATATATCTGACCGTGTGAAAAACATAGCACTTCCAAGATTGGCAAACCAAGTTGTGTCCTGTTGATCACCTCAATTTCACTGGAAGCGGAATACGTTTGAACTGAAATGGCAAATCGTTAAAACTCAAAGGAATTCATAGAATCAAGCATTCTGCGCCATGTATTCGATAGCGCAGATTGACTCAAATAAAGTTGAACCGCGTACATTAATCAATAGCAACCAAAGGTAGAAACAATCATCGTTTTTCTGGTGAGTTATGTAAATTCGTCCTAATGTATTAGTTGCTGACACACCGGGATGTCCATCTATTGGATGGCCTTGCTTCCTGCGTAACTATTTCTTCGACGATGCATTCCATGTATAATATCAAGGTTTTTTCGAATAGAGCAATGTTCTAGCAAACGGATCACTGACGAAAGTTGAGAAAAAAAACTCGTCAATGTTAATTTTGTTGCTGGCGGKGTTTTAATTGGCTGTACTGTATTCTCTGAGTTGAAATATACTCTTTGGCCAATAACCGCCTGCTTCCTTTAGTGACGTACTTACAAACGTATTTTATCGATTAAACCAAAYTGCTATACTCAACATTAATATGAGTTTTGAATGTGAATTAGTGGTGAATATAGTACGATCCGTGAGTTGTCAATTTCGATATTCATTCTTATAAATTAAATGCTGAATGTTCTGCCATTGTCGTCTGGTGAGCTACGTCGATAGAGTGGATATCCATCATTTCTACTTTGTGTTTCCGAAAGAAAAGCACGTGGATAGTGTTTCGTGCATTTATTTTCAGCCATACAAACCGAAAAGGGATTGTAATGTTAGAAAGGTCCATTAATCATATTGGTTTTCACCACTTAGTACTGGATCTTTCTCTGCATCAGGAATTTCCGCAGAAATGATTTCATTAATTGAATCAGGTGTAACAACCATCCAAAGAAGAATGTGTACGTGCGGCCAACTTTTCTTTTGCCACTCCACAAAGTACATMTAGCATCCAACAGCACCATCAAACATCGTAAGTGTTGTTTGAAAAGTTGTGCTATGACATCGTGACGATCGTGTTGTTGACTGACCGCAATCCATAATTTCGCACGTATGTCATCGCATCCTGGGAGTGCTTCTTGCCTTGCCTTGCCTTGGGCTGCCATACGTTGCTCGCAAAAAAAAAACGCCGACCTCTTCGTGGCTTCGTAAAAAATTTCAATCTGCAAGTGATCACATTGCGTGAAGCACACATACATATGTAAAGTTTTCAGTGAATAATTTTCATAATTCTTCTTTTAAATAGCCGGAATAAAAAAGCAAGCGACCGAAATTGAACGATTCAAATAATTCACAAAT
>NW_017537271.1:24579-45781 GCF_001853355.1 Bactrocera latifrons | reverse complement strand
ACAATATATATATATATTAAAAACCTATATAAAAGCCGTAAACATAAGTGCAGACGGTAAAATACCTGCGATATCTTTGGTTAATTTTCTCTCACGTTAGAAATATTGCGAATACGTATATTCATATATGTATATATTCATACGTACATAAAGCACACGATCTGTCTATGTTATTTGCACGGTGCGGATAATGAAACAATTCACCACATTTACGATACATAAATATCGCTTCAAAGTCCATTTTGGCATACATCGCGCAATACCTCTTGTTCTTTAACCAACAAAGGCAATCAGTGTAATACATACATATGTATATGTGTATGCACAAAGTGCAGTGATCTCTAAACGAGCTCTCATTAGCTCATAAGACAATTACAAAAGATCCGCTAATAACCTACGAGAGTTTTCGGTTTTGGACTTCATGCACGATTATGCACGGAAATTGAACGCGTTATTGTTTTATCAATTTTATTCAGACCTCTTATTCAACTAAAAGAGTTCTCGCTGAACTATACATTTATACAAAATTTTATCTGAAATTCTTACAATCTAGTTTACACTTAGACATTTTAAATTACTTAYATATACATTTTCTAAATTAGCTCAGATTCTAAAGAATCAAAACAATTCAGTCACTAAATGTTCCGAAAATGATTTCAGACGAAAAAAAGTCCATGAACACCAAAGCAAGCTGTTATAAAATAAAATAGGGTGTCAGATATTTCATACACCAAATATATTTCTGGGAGTGACAGTGACAGACAGAGAATGGCAAATTGAGTACTAGAATTTTCATCGTCACCGATTCAGGACAATTCTGAATCGGTATTAGAAATCAAAAAGTAAAATCTTGACGACTCAGATCTACCAGAAAATTTCGACTTCTCGGCTTACGTAAAATACGAAAATTGCTTAGACCAATATGAAGAGAAAAAAGCCATGATCTCTGATCAATTAAAACTAATCAAATCAATTGTACCTACTCCACAACCGAGAGTAGAGCTGCCACAAAGACAAGCCGAAGAGGCAAGTTCAGTCATTCACCTTAAAGTGCCAGCATGCGATACAGATATATTTTGTGGAGGTTATGAAAAGTGGCCGTCCTTTCTGGACATGTTTACAGCCGTGTACATAAACCATCCTAAATTATCACGAGTGCAGAAATTGTACCATTTTAGATTCAAAACCAAAGGTCAAGCAGGCGTAATAGTCAAACAGTTCGCTCTTAATGACGATGCTTGGGAAGCTCTAAAAGTATGTAACGAAAACGAAATAATATTGGATCCTAAGTGCTCAATTCAAGTTGAGGAAAGCTTAAACGAGTACATCACTTCACAATTAGTAAATTTTCTGAATTAGAAGAAATAGGTCGGTACGTCGTACGATTACCACTTAAGCAACAATTTCCTACCACCCTCGCCTTAGGTCATTCTCGCACTTCTTCAATTCAGTACTTTTTAGTATGGAAACCTACTTAAAAAATGTGAACTCGCATCAGAATATGAGGATCTGCTGGAAGAATACCTCCATTTATACCACATGGAGAAAGTAAACCCAATGAAAAAAGTCGTCAACAGCAAATACTGCTCCTTTTACTTGGCACATCAYGCAGTAGTAAAGCCAGACAAAAAAACAACAATAGTAAGAGAGAGAGTTGTCTTTAATGCCTCAAAAACCAATAGCTCGATGAATTACCTAAATGATATGCTATTTACGGGATCCACACTCAAATTAGATTTAATGCTCCTGATATTAAATTGGCTTATATTTAAATACGTATTCAATGGGGACGTTGAAAAAATGTATCGGCAAATAGTCGTATATAAAGACGACCAAGATTTTCAACGAATTATTTTCCGAAGATTCCCCACCAGTCCACTACGCGACTTCAAATTAAAATCAGTTACTTTTGGTGGTAATAGTGGCCCATATTTAACCATTCGAATACTCCACGAAGTGGCATAAAGCACAAAGTCAGAATTTCCTCTGGCAGATGAAGTGTTAAAAGCTCAAAAAACTCAATAAAAAGATTACGTCAAATTACCCAAATGTACTTAAATACATATATACCAAATGAAAATTTGTTGGACACTAGTTTCCTTATATTCGAAAAGAAAAGTATAATAAAAACTCTGGGAATTTAATGGAATGCGATATCGGACCAGTTCCCATACACGACTGAGTCCATATCCGCATTATCAGCCATAGACAAAAAGACAGATTTTATCCTCGGTGACAAAACTTTTTGACCCCGCAGGATGGCTTTCGCCAATTATGATACAAGCAAAAATCTTAATACAAAAATTATGGCTGGATGGAAACGACTGCGACGAACAAGTGTAACCTCTTCGCTTAAAAAAATGGTCCCAGTTTACAAACAATCTGAATGAAATTTCTCAGATCCAAATTCCACACTACAAGGCTTCTGTGACGTCTCTGAGAAGGCATACTGCGTTACTATCTATGTGCGCTCGCAAAGTGACACTACGACCACAAGCCACTTCTCCTACCTACAAAATTAGTAGCCATAGTGCAAATGCATTTAAACTTGACAAACTGCAAATGATATCTGTGGTTCGATTCTGAAAATGTACTAGCCTGGATAGAAAAACTACTACATGCATGGAAGACGTACATTTCTAATCGAACGTCTAAAATACTTGACCTAGTCCCCACTGTAGACACGTAGACAGTGCTGACAATCCTGCCGATTTAGGTACAAGAAGAAGAAAGTCACTGTTTCTTGTCACCACCACCCTCTGGTTGAATGGCCCCGATCATTAATAGAATCTCCTGATTCTTGGCCACAATCACCTGTGCGCAACATAATCGCCTCAGAAGGTCGATAAATCGCCAACTTCCACACATTACTGGATAATGCCATCATCCTTGAACGATTTTATCGTCTCCCTGGGCCCTCTGAGTAGTTGCTTACATGTTCAAATTTATAAAGTAGTTCCAAACCAAAGTCAAGGGATCACCTAATTGCCCATGCAATACAGTAACGCATCTAGAGTTACAAAAGGCAAAGTTCGAACAAATCGCATATACTCAAGCGCGCTACTAAGATAATCTAAGCCAATTGATAAAAAGAGCTCACTCTTAGTTCCAAATCCATTTCTAGACAGGAAAGGTCCGCTTCGTGCCGATGGTGGCTTGCTAATTCAAACTTAACATACAACGAACGCCACCCCATAATAATTCCAGAGAGGTCTCCATTTGCCACATTTTTTCTCAATTGTGTCCACATATTAATGTTACATGCCGAACGTCGCCTCATGTAACATGTGGTGCCCCAAATCAAGAAGTGCGTCTTCACGTTCAATATTTGCACTATACACAAGCAGAAGATGAGCATAGCAAAGGTCTCCACTCTTCTGAAAGGCTATTTGGCTGTCTTTGTATGTTTCATATTGTTTGTAAACAAAGGCAGTATACCTTGAGTTGTGTAGTAATCTGACCATTGAGGCTTTTCTCGCGGCAATTGCTCTTTTCGTCGCTCGACGTGGCTTGCCCTCAAAAATCATTAGCGATAAATGAGGCAAACATTTATTGGAGCTTATCGAGCCACAGAAAAACAGTTTGTGGATTTCCTAAAACAAGTGTCACCTGAACTCGTACAAAAGAACGCCCATCAAGGTATCAATTGGCAATTTATACCCCCAAGCACTTCTCAGATGGCCAATTTATGGGAATCAGCTGTAAAAAGCTTCAAATCCACTTCAAACGGATAACTGGAAATTGCATACGACGTTATTAAATCGATTTGAAGCCGTTCTTAATTCACAGCCACTCACAGAACTTTCGCAAAACCCCTCATATTTCATCGCCTAAACTCCAGGGCATTTTCCAAAAGGAGCACCCATTCTGGCCATTCCTGAGCCAAGCGTGGAATCGCTATCAATATTAAATCGATGGAAGAATTAAAAATCTCTATCATAATTTCAGCCGTCGTTGGAAAGACGAATACATAATGGACCTCCACAAAAATTATAATTAACCATCTCCTTTATACAGATTAGGGACCGACGGACATATCACCTTCACCTTTTATGATTTTGATACGAACTCGCATATATCAAATCGCTTGCGTTTCTCCTGGCCTTTTCAGTTGCTACTTTCTTTGCGCAATTTCTTTGTTTTCGACTACAAGGTGAGTGCTGCGAAAACTTTAATTTTGTACATTGCGGCGAAACCTTATCTTTTTTACAATGATGATAATTTTAATTTGGCTTGGGAAGCTTTAACAGCAAGGTACTAAAACGAAAGAATACTTGTCAATAAACAAGTAACGACACTAATAAACAATCCAAAGATTAAGAAAAAAAATAGTGAAGAATCTGCAAGATTTATGAGATAGATTTATGATAAGATGATTTTAMTTGTTTGTCGATTCTGTCGACTCAAAATATTCCCACAGGCAGCTGGGACCCTATTCTGGTAAACATTTGCACCGGCACATTACCAGAAAAATCGTTACTTCTATGAGAGCAATCGCTCTCATCACGAAAAAAAATGCCCCAAATTAATGATTTTCTAACTACCCAATTTGAAATTGCGGAAGGGTAAAAAAAAAAAATAGTAAGTACTAAAAACAATAAACGTGGACAAATTCGACGATTCAATAGACTAGAGCAACCAGAAGCAAAAACAAAAACAAAAGTTTTAACAAAACACCATTGTTCAAATCCGAACATAAAAAGCAAACTTCATGTGAAGTATGAAAAAGAGGGCATAAAGTTATATTTTGCGAGAAGTTTAAAAACTTAAAAGCAATAATTTTGTCAGGTCAAAAAACCTTTGCACACATTGCCTGTAACATACGCATACATATAAAAATTGCAAAAGCAAATTGAATTGATTATATTGTCACAAAAGACACCATTTAATCTTTCGTTACTACATATCGCATCTTATCCTAAAAAAGTGCTTATACAAAAACAGTTTTAATTGCAAAAGCGAATCCCAAAAGCCAAAATTCTAAAAATTGCCAAAAGCAATTACTACTACCATACCAACTCAAGTTGAGGATAATGAAAACGAATATAATAATTCAAAATTTATATTTCAAAGTTTATGGAAACTTCCCCCCAATAACAAACAAAACTAAAGAAGATCAGTATTGTGAGGACTTCTCAAAAGACACAACTACACGATCAAAGTCGTGCGACTACTACAAGAGCCACAATTTTCCAAAATTCCACATATTTGTAGAAAAAGAAAGTCAAAATTTTCTCTAGCAATATTAAAATCTCAAACATATGTTACTACTTTTCAACCCCGCAAGATGGCTTTCGCCAATATTGAAAACTAAAACACATTCCTGGACAAATCCTTGAGCGGTGACGGGCTGCTACGTGCCAGATTAGTGCATAGGCACTTAAATATTACATACATTGCCACGACAATTTTTGCATAGTAAAATGATTCAAATAATAATTTAACTTTAGTAATTTTCAAATTTATAGGACAACTCAAAATTAAGGTTAAGCGAACACCATATGCCCAATCCGATACTGTGGCGTACGTAGACTTACAAAAAGCAAATTATATTATCGAACTTACATAGGCGCTTCTCATAAGAGTAGTTGGTGGGAAATTGTTGTAAAATTGTAACATTCCACTTCAAAAAAGTAGCTGAAATTACCACAATACAATTCGAAAAGTTCACTTTTTCACAAGATCCCTCTAATTTCGGAGGGCTGAAGAGCACCCATTCTGGCGATATCATAATAAAGAAATTACACACCATTGTCAATAATACAGAGAAAGGAAATAATAAACAGCAAACCTTCACATAAAAAATATAATATAAATAATAAACCTATCAAAGAAACAATCACAAATATGCTACGAAAAGCAGTTRCAAAGTCAAAAACGCGCATAGTTTTTTTTATCATATACACGTAAAAGCAAATACATACCAAATACTAATTTTAAAACAAGGTTTTCATTTACTACTCCGTAGCAGTAAAATTTCTAGAACTATTTCTATGCTATGAGCGATGAGCTGTACGAGATATACGACGACATTGACATAGTTCAGCGAATTAAAAGACAGCGGCTACGCTGGCTAGGTCATGTTGTCCGGATGGACGAAAGCACTCCAGCTCTGAAATTATTCGACGCAGTACCCGCCGGGGGAAGCAGAGGAAGACCTCCACTCTGTTGGAAGGACCAAGTGGAGAAGGACCTGGCTTCACTTGGAATATCTTATTGGCGCCACGTAGCGAAAAGAAGAAGCGACTGGTGCGCGGTTGTTAACTCGGCTATAATCGCGTAAGCGGTGACTACGCCAATCAAGAAGAAGAAGATTTCTATGCTATAGCTACGGCTATCACTTTGACGGGAGCCATAATAGAACAATGTTTTAATTTTCAGAACAGGGTTTTCATTTACTTCTCCGTAGCAGCAAAATTTCTAGAACTATTGCTATGCTATAGCTACCGCTCGGGTAGCTTTGATGGGAGCCATAGCAGAACAATGTAAAAGTATGTGCTCTCTATACTTTTTCCATCCAGTTCAGACCACCAACAAAATGTAAACAATAGTAAATATGAAACCAAATACTAAGTAAGCAATTTTCTTTAAATGCAAATGAATAAAAGGCATTATGATTTTATTTCGATGAGTGCTCATATGTACATATGTATATGGTAAACTTTAAGTTGTATTCTTACTTCTGTTGTATTCCTCTGATAGGTATTTGATGATCTCATTATTCTGTAATAACACTGAATTTTTTAGTTTTGTTCATATACATATACAGATACATATATGTATGTAAATGCCCGCCAGTTAATTCATGTACTTATGAATGGTTAAAGAAATATGTATATACTTTTGCAGAATAAGATCTTTATTCTAGAAATTCACATACTTAAATGAACCTGTATTCGTATTATTTATCCTATAGGTTATATATTATTCGTTAAGCTGATAACATATTCATGTTTTTTGGCTTGGGTCTAAAGTATAATTGTATTATTTGTTGTAAACAATTGCTTATCGTGTATCCTATGCATGCCTATGCATGTGTATGCTTGACTTGCATTCGGGTATGGTGTGGTATAAGTTCAAAGCCTTGTGTTTGATACTCTTGTTTATTTGATTAGGACAGATCTGGCTTTATCAGCGTTTCTCATATATAATACTTGTGTATAAGTGTCGTTGATACTGGTATTAACTCTCCTCTCTCTTATAAAAAAAAAATAAAATGCCCTCATTTTTATAATGTTGAAGTTCGTCTAGTTTCTTTCTTTTTTGAGTAACTTGTCGTAATTTGATTAATTTGCGTAGTGTCCAAATTATCAGGATTATAATTCCAAAGGTTGTGATTGTGTAGCATAAAGTTTGGATCGGGTGATATTCAATTGGAATGAGTAGTTTATGTAATTTCCGGATATTCGTAAACTTAGTTTTTTCATTGGAGTTGATTACTTCATGAATTGTTATGGTGCCTTCATGTTGGATTATATGCTTTATTGTATCCTGTATGTATGTGTACTTTCGTCCATTTATTTTAATGGTGTCATTAAACTGGATCAAGTTTACTCCTGAGATAGTTTCGTTATTAATTTCATATTTTCCATCTAATATTATGTTACCATAATCTAATATTGTGATATTTGCATTTGTTTCTTCAATAGTTTTACAATTTGTTTTTTCTCTTAGCACTAATTTCGAAATACATTCTTTTACATTTGAATAGTTATTTATATTACATTGAGCTATATATTTGTTAATATATATTTGTCATGTAGATAGCTTAACGATGTTATTTTAAATAATTTACATTTTTGCGTTATTAAAGGATATTTATAAATGATTAAATCCTTAACTCTAATTACATTTATTGTGCAGTGTTCCATTACATTCAAACTGGAATATCTAATTTTTCGTTTTTTATTATTTGTTTTATACCATTTAAATTTAAAGATTTAGACAAGTAATTTCCTGTCTTTACAGAATTTATAGTTTCGAATAGGGTTTCTAATTCCTTTAAAATTTCTGATATGACCAGGCTTGTTGAGATTGATTGAGGATCAATCAAAGTGTGAGTGAATGACTCTTTGTTGATTGTTATTTTCTATTATTTCATTTAAATGTGTTTTTATTTCAATAAGATCGTCATGATCTGGAGTCCTAGTTATAAACTTTATTATAGTCCCTAAAATTTTTATTAATCTTTTTTGTATTGAGTGTGAAATAGTTTGTTCAATTAAATTTGAGATTCTATTCTCGTTTATGATATCCTGTTGTGTGCTGCCAAATGATCTATATTCTATCTATATTTTTCCATTATTGTCGTTAAATTAAATAAGTGGTATAAGTATTCGGTATCATCATATAGGTATGTGTCGTCAGTTTTGGTGAAGATAATTTTTTTTATTTTTTAGATTGCTCACTGTGTATGCTTTTATGTTTATTATTAAATTCAATAGGAGTGTTACCAGTGTTATATTTATGCAAGATATGTTGTCTTCCTCCTCTCTCTACTAAAACTGTGTCCTCACGGTTTTCTATAACTATGTATTTTAAATATTTTTGTTCCATTTTTGTACGTCGTTTTGATAGTGCGTAAATTATTTGTTTTGGTTCATAAACTTTTTGTGTTCTTTTTTTTATTATGATATTCTAAAACTTTGTCTTTTTTTTTTCAATCAATTGTTTTATTTCCGGATAATTCTTCCTATTGAAAAATACTTCCAATGGTTTTTGTTTTTTCACCGAGTGTATTGTCCTATTTTACTCGTATGCTGCGTTAAATATTTCCGTAACTGAATCGGTGTTATTTTGTTTAGCTAATGTTCCTGCGATTTCTATCAGTTTGATATGTAAGCGTTCAACTGAACCGTTTGATGTCGAATGAGCTGTTGGTGCACGATTATGTGTTATATGTAGTCGTCGGTATAGTAACATACAAGTTATCGATGTGAATATACTCTCATTGTCGGTTTGTAGGTTTCTACAATCTGGGTATGTAAGTGTGAGAATTTCTTCTAGTGTGTCTACGGTGTTGACTTTATCTGCCATTTCTCTCATTAATAAATATTTTGAGTACCTACACATACTAGTTATATATGTCCTATTCCCTATGTGGAATATATCCATACTTATATATTTTCCTGGTAGATTTGTTGTTGGTGTTCTCCCTATCAGTTGTTTGTTGGTCTACGTTCGTATTTTTGTTCATAACAATTTGAACAGTTTCGTGCAAAGTTTTTGATTTGTTTCGCCATATCGGGCCAAAAATATTGTTGTCTAATTTCCATCACGTTATTTTTCTCATTTCTATGCGCTCGGTTATGTGTATTTGTTATAATTTCCAATTTGCTTGTTTTTGTCTGTTATGTCTTCGACTAGATTTTGTGCTATAAAGAGCTTATAGTTTAGAAAATGTTTACTTAGTAGTGATTTTATTGCGAATAGTTCTTGTTCATCAATTTTAATCGCGTTATTGAAATTAGGTGTAAAAATTTCTTTTAAGGTTTTTGTTAGATAGTCAGTGTTTCTATATTCAATAATATGTCTGTGATACTTTGGAAAAGTCGTTTGTGTTTATTTTTTATTTCGTTTAGATTTCTTTAATATGATTTCATTCTTAGATGATTTTGTCGTTTGTTTTGCGTATGTATAGTTTTCGTTTGGTGAACTACGTGTCGAGTGCATCGACTCAAAAGGTCTTCAGAAATCTGGATGAAATAGTTTAACTTGTTCTTTTAATTTTGTTTCAATTAACTGTATAGCTTTTATAGCTTCTTTATCTATTTTAATTTTCTTTTTAGCTGACATTTTTTTACTTGTTATACCATTTTCTCCTTGTAGATGTATGGTTAGTGGTTTTGTTATTTTGCTATATCCTTGTATAAACTTCCTATAATATCCCGCCATACCTAAAAATTACCTTAATTCTTTCAGGGCTTGAGGTATCTATCGGATACTTGTCTAATGTTTCTACTTTCTTTGGATCTACTGTTATCCTATTATGTGTTCTTATATGTCCTAAATATTCGACTTGATTTTTAAAAAAGTGTGATTTTTCATCAGAGATTTTCATATTTGCTTTATGTAATGCGCTTACTATTATTTCGATATGTTTAATAAGTTCTTCAGGTGTCGAAGAATATATTAACACGTCGTCGATATATACAAACGCAAATTTATTTATATATTCTCGTAGAATATCATCAACACATCTTTGCAATATTCAGGGTGCTTTTCTTAATCCGAAGGGCATTCGTATGAATTCATATTTTACATTTTATAACTTTTCTGTTTTATTATTTCTCCTAATTATTTCTCTAATCTCCTCGTCATAATCTTTATTATAATTTGTGTAATTTATTTTATGATTTTTGTTTTTATTTTTATATTTTAATTGTAGTGACGTGAAATCTATTTCTGCGTTTAATTTTTTCAATCCACAAAATCGTATTATCATATCAAAGTCTTTAATATCTTCTAGTTCAAAAAATGGTAAATCATGGCTTAACAGATGTATTATTTTTTACTAGTTATAATGGAATATCCATGCATTGATTTTGCCCATACAGGATCTATTAATATACTCTTACCTATTCTGTTTTTTTTGATATGTAGTTGTTTGTAGCGCCTGAGTCGATCATGATATTCACTTCTTGTTGTGTCGGACCATCATTGAGTGTAAGGCAAGGTAGTCCATCCTTTAGCATAAAAAAGTACTCGATGTATCGTCAGCTTCTTCCATGTGTCTGGAGGTTTGTTCTGGCTGAGGTTCAGGTGGTTGGTGTGTGCTGATCCTTTGTATCTTTTGCGGAATGATGTTTCTGTTAAAGTGATTTGTACCCACTGTTTCTTTGAGGTCGTCAATATCCATGCGTTCTTGTGGAGGTTGGTATGTATTAAATACTCTTTGAGGTTGTGCATAATTGTAATTGTGAATCGTTTGTTGCCTTGGTTGGAATTGATTTTGCCTGAAGTTGTTATTGTGATGATTAGGTTGATTATATTGGCTTCTTGACCATTGGTTTAAATTATTATTTTGCCATTGTGGTGGATTAAAATTAAAAGGGCTGTCTTTTGTGGTATTATTCTATGTTGATTAGTTGGTCTTTGCCAAAAGTTATTAAAATTTTGGTTTTGGATTTCGATAGGTCGTCTTAGATTTTTATTTTTACTAATTTGTTGTAATCGTATTTCGATTTGTTTAGCACTTGTATATGTTTGCATTAAGCTTTGATGTTGATTAGATCCTAAGGCTGTTGCCAAATTTTTATTTTTTAATCCTTTAATAAATTGTGTTATACATTCTTGTTCAATATATTTGTTATTCATTTCTGTTTTTAGAAAGTCCACTGTATTTTTAATCAGCTTCCTGTGCAGTGTCAATGTGTATTGGAAATAAGTGTCCAAGTCTTCTGTTGGTTGTTGTGCCAAGTTCTTCATGTGTTCCTGTATTTCATACAGTGCGTTTGGGTCGTGATATAGTGCGTCCAAGGCTTCCATGATACTGTAGAAGTTGAGAGGTGTGTTGTTGCATTCAAGTAACAWATCTGCATGCCCCGTGATTCTTCTTCTGAAGGTTGGAATGATATTGTAGAATTGAGGTGTGTTCTGGAATACTTGGACTGGTTCCATGACTTTCATTACATGTGACTTTAGGTGTCCTTCTTTATGCGCTTCGAAGATTCTTAAGGATGCCGAAGTCCTGTTGTGCGATTTTCCCCTTCCCAGCAAAGAGCGGTTGAGCCCCCAGTTAATTCATATACTTATGAATGGTTAAAAAAATATGTATTTATTTTTGTAGAATAAGATCTTTATTCTAGAAATTCACATACTTAAATGAACCTGTTGTCGTATTATCCTATGGGTTATATATTATTCGTTAAGTTGATAACATATTCATGTTTTGTGGCTTAGGTCTAAAGTCTAATTGTATTATTTGTTGTAAATAAGTGCTTATCGTGCGGCCTATGCATGCCTATACATGTGTATGCTTGTCTTGCATTCGGGTATGGTGTGGTATGAGTTCGAAGTCTTGTGTTTGATACTCTTGTTTATTTGATTAGGGCAGATCTGGCTTTATCAGCATTTCTCATATACTTGTGTATAAGTGTCGTTGATACTGGTATTAATTCGCCCACAACTGTTTGATCGATCCAACACCGGGCCTCAGTTTTTCTCGTGTTTCGGCTTTCAGCTGCGATTTCAAAATAATAACCTTGTTCTATCCTTCATCGGAATTTCCAAAGAGAAAGGAAAAACTGATTGATTCTTCATTGGCCATCAATGTTTATGATCTCTGTATTTGGGATACTATCTCTATTTTCTTTTATTTTATTTTATCGATTGTAAAATATTTTTAATTATAATTTAAAGCAAATAAATATGAAATAAATGTGTTGAAGCAATTAAGTGGCTAGCCATTTTATTACCGAAATCTTGGTACACCAAACCTAGGCTTTAAAAATATCCACTTATGTTATTAAAATTGTTTAAGGAGTATTGAAGTTGCCAATATATTAGTTGCATAAAATAATACTTCTTCAAAATACATACATACAGACTTATGTGCTCTAATTAGACCAGTCTCATAATTTTGTAACAGAGTAAAAAAAAAATTTATTAAAATTTTCTTATAACTATAAATGGATATAAGTAAGCCACAAATGAAGATAAAAATCGTAAATCGGTTGTATAGAACTTCAGATAATGCCGGTACCGTGTGGAAAAAAGTAGTTTCGAGAAAAATGCGTTTAAAAAAGTGAGTCAAATTTCAGGCAGTCTAAGTTCTTTATTAGTGCGCTAGGTACTCCGTCACTAAAGTAACTGTAGCTCTTAAAATACAGTAGAAATTCGATAATCCGAATAATTGATTGCAGACCCGATTCGAATTACTGAATTATTCGGATTATTGGATTATTTTATGCATATATTTACTTTGAGAAGTTACAAAAAATTAAGTTTTTTTTACGATTTAAAGAAATCTTTTATATTTGTTTGCTTAACATTTTTTGTGCAAAGCTCCAGCGCTTCATCTCGATAATCCGTTAAAAATAATATTTTCTCTTGCTCAATATCTTTTTACTGTGCCCATAGAATAATCTTTTTTAAATTTTCAACTACTTCAACATTTGAGATTTGCTCGTCTTTTTCAACATTTACTTCCGGTTCATCAGGATCTGACAACGTTAGAATATCGTTTGCAATATCACTTTCGTAGTTTTCTTCGATCCATTCATTCAAATTATCATTACTTACATTTATATTCATACAAATTTCAATAAGATCTCTCATAAAATTCGTTGTTTCAGTTTCACCTTGTATTATAGAAGACATTATATTTTGTCGAAGAGTAGCCAAAGGAATATCATTTTCAGAGATGGTATTTTCATGAGAAATTTTTTAACAGCACTTTTTTAAAACTTCCTCTCGAACTTTGTTTCATGCATGTTTGAGGAAAATACATGCATCCTTTAACGTAAAAGACTTCAAAGACTTATCGTAATCTCCACCTCCTCCCATTATATGACATAAAAGCGATTTCTTATAGTACAGTTTGGTTATTCTACTAATGGCGGTCTGGTCGTTAGGTTGAATTAAAGTGGTGCAATTAGGGGGTAAAAATAAACATTTGTAATTTTCATAAGCAAGTTCAGTAGGGTGACATGGAGCGTTATTTATTATTAGTAACGCTCTTTGGTCCAGATTGTTTTCAGTTTGGTATTGTTTAACTTGTGGAACAAAAGAATTCTGAAACCATTGCGAAAAAATTAATATATGAAGTCATCCAACCATTCTTAGATGTGTAGTACTCTACTGGAAGAAGATTTTTGAAAGAACGCTCCTTTTTTGATTTTCCTACAACCATAATCCGCAATTTGTGATCTCCAGACTTATTTGCACAGCAAAGAAAAGTAACCCGTTCTTTAGACATTTTTCTTCCTGGCGCAGATCTTTCCTTAGTATGTACCAAAGTTTGACTTGGAAGTAATTTCCAAAAAAGGGCCGACTCATCTGCGTTATAAATTTGTGCGTCGCATAAGTTTTCTGATGATTGAAGTTCTTTCAACTGCCGTATAAATGCAGGTACTAAATCTCTTGTGCGGATAGTTTTTCGCCACAAATCTTTAAACAACGGATATTATATCTCTTCTTAAATTTTTGATACCATCCATATGACACATTAAATATTTTGCCACTGCCATGCCTATCTTTAAACATTTGTTTGGCCTTTTTGCATAAAATTTCACGTGAAAGTTCCCGCTGCCTTAAAAACCAAGAGTATAGGCGTTCTTAAAACTCTGGAAATTCATCTTCTCTTAAAGTTTGACGGAGTTTTAAATTTTTAGCGCTTGCATTTTCCGATACTCTTTAAAAAAAATGTATAAAAAATTAAAACTTGCAAACTAATTGTAACAGTTATGCATACAAACCTCTTAAGCTTATAAAGCTTATAACCTTTTCTTTTTATATCAGAAATAATCGAACGTCCTACTCCGTATTTGTTGGCTAATTTTTTTATTAGATTTGCCTTTTTTATTTCATCGATTATTTTTATTTTATCTAATAAACACAAAGTTTTATGAGCACGTGTTTTATTTATTCATTTTGCGACTGATCACTTGCAAAACTGATACACAATGACAAAATATGCATTCCCTTTTTCATTTATGAAAGCTATGCTGTTAAAATGCGTTAAATTCCCGTTAATCATTTCATTCCATTGATTATATGAGCACATCATACATTTCGGATTATAGAGTTGCAATTAATTCGGACTACAGAATAGCCAGTAGTAAGAATATAACCCTTCGAGTTACTAGATTTCCGGATTATAGAGTAGTCGGATTATCGAATTTCTACTGTAATTTTAATTTTTAAAAATCCTTTGGAGGATATGTTCTTAAGGGTCTAAACTTTAAATATATGAAAAAATAGAATTTTTCAAAATTCTAGAGGGGTATTCTACTACTTTAAGAAAAAGCGCGACAAAACTTCAATTAAAAAAAAAAAATTGGGATTCAGTCTGTTTAAATGAGTTAAGCAGCAACCCTCTCTACTCGGTAAAACTGTCGCATCCTAATAAAACAGCTCAACTCACCACGTCCGATGCTCATACATCACCACACAACACAACTCACCACTCTGCTACATCAATCAACCCACTCAACAAAAAGGATGGGAAGAAGGATATCGAGCACAATTCGTTCTAAACAATTCAACATTCAATTCGTCTACGCAATTGGCTTTTCAACGTTCCCTTCTACACTGCGCCGCGTCAAGACTACCTTTGGCTTTGATTGACAGCGTTCCGCCCGCACCGACATATAGCATTCCATACATTGGATAATAATTCGTTACCAACACAATTTTATAATATATATTATAATAATAGGATAATTATAAATACATATATTGTGCTTTTCATAAATATACTAGTTTTTCTTTTTAAACACTCGCGCGAATGTGAGTGCAAGTGGAATCATTTAAATTGAGTGGTTGTTACTTCCCGATAAATTAACTTATTACATATTCAAATACAGTCTATAACTGAGTGTGTTTTATTTTTTAATATATTTGATGTCACTAACTAATTTCTAAATAAAAATATTCGATATCGCAAAAGGTACTATATTACAATTGAAAACGTTGAGTTATAAGTTGAGCGCAGATATATGTTCAACAACATCCTCCTCATACCCTTAGAAAGTCGTTGAAATGAGATGGTAATCACGCCCACTGTCCATATAACAATTACGTCGAAAACTTCTAATGGTATGGTATTACAAGAAACCTAAACCATAAAGGAGGGCGAAGAAGGTATTTCGAGCTTCATAGAAATTCGTATAAAAACTGTTATCCCCAAATATAGCGATTGATTTTATCTCTTTGAACGACAAAGATATTTCAGAAAATTGAGCGAAAAGAACTTTCGCACTTTTTCACACCATATTCCACTTACATGTACAATTTTGAGGTTAGAATAAATGAAAATAAATTGTAAAAATTGTACCACTTGTGAGTAAGTTAGTGGTACAAATTTCAAACCGGCGCTGCTCAAAGAGTTAAACTGAATATGCTGGTAAATGATATAATATTTTAATAAAATGGAAATTATTTCATGAGCTTAGATCTTCACAAATTGCGAGTAAAATGTTTGATTACATCCCTCTTTAGCGGTTCTTTATTTGTGAGGTCTCAATGTTCGGTCATATGTTCAGAGTAATTTAAATTTTTGTAATAATCTTACATGTTTGGAATGACGGTATATTATAATTAAACACGTAATACTGTACAGAATAATAATCATCGCTTTCTATCGCTAACACTCGGTTCTATTTTTCAGGGGTCCTGCCGGATACGATCGAACAAGGAACGCAATTATAGGAAACAAAGATTTTGAACTTACTTATCTTGAGGAAGCTTATACTACTGAACATTGGTTAGTACGCATCTACCGCGTGAAAAAACCAAATGAATTCAATCGACCTTCATTAAAGCTCAGTGAAAGGATACTAACACCAACCAATTATATCAGTAAAAAGGTATTATTATGTTTTGAAAATTGCTATTCATTTTTTTATGCCTTGAATATTTTCAGAATCCTAAACGTCGTAAAGGATACATAAGAAGTCGACCAACTGTTATCAAAGGAAAAAGAACCAAAAAATTACAATAATATAAGCTAAAAACTAAAACCTTCACATTTAACATGCGATAAACTCTTATTTTCTGCTAAATATCACATGTCATCATACATGAATATTATATATATTCCGCTATGTTAATAAAAGTCTATTATTTTTATTAATTCAATGTTTCGTAATAAGAGAAAGTTAAAACATATATAACTACACCATACTCATACTCATAAGGGTAACGGTGATATATTGCAGATATTAAACGACTTATTTTTTTACACTTATTCAAAAATAAAGTAATCAAAGCACGGATCATGAGGATGCGGAGCTATCCTGCTGCTAAGTGTAGCTCCAGTCCAGAAAATTTGCTGTGTCCGCACTCCTTTGGAGAGATGAGTGTGGTTCGCTGGTCATACAAAGAGGTACTTAGACGCATGCATGGTCAAATCGCACTACAACCGCCCCTGGTTTCTATACAACACAATTTTAATGTCAAGCAGATTCTTTAACTCACCCCAGTGTCTTTTCAATTTGAAGAAAATCTTCCTTAGATAATAATGAACCCTTCTTTAAAAACAGGTGTCGGTAAATATGTGAGAAATTTCTCCATCAGCTCCTACTAATAATAGTGTATATTCTTGCCTAAGTGTATAACATTGGGTAAATACTTCCCTTAGCCCATTTAAGCTTAGTATCCGGCTCTCAAGATATGTAAAAACTTCATATAAAAAAACGCTTAAGAAACGGTCAAGAAACTTTCCTGCGATAAATTTACTTGTGCTAGTATGCAGCTCTAAAGTAATCTAGTACTATTTTTTAATACTTTAATAAAATGCGAATAAGGCAAACCTGGTTTGCGAAGAACATCAAATCAACAATTGTTTCTTCAACGAAATTCAAAGTAATCGTTAAAGTCCTCATAAATTAGTTAAATTCATTATTATGAAGTATATTTCATTTTGAAATGTTGTATAAAACTTACCAATCATCAACAACATTCCTTAAATTGCAATGAAAATATTTATGTTACTTCACACATACATAATACGCACAAAGTTTATTTTCTTAGTTTATTCTCTCTTTATATTGTAATGTGGATTATTCACTATACGTAACCAGCTGTCAAAATTACTTGAGAAATAATGTATTTTTTTTCTTGAGCAATTACTTGAGAGCTGGAACCTTTACTTATAAATTGTGACAAAAAAGGTCCGAGAAATTGTAATTTAAATAACATAAAAATACGTCAAACGAAAGTTTACCATCCAGGACTCTTTTATTTTTGCATACAATATTTAAGCAACTTTCATGATAACCTTGTTCAAAAAAAAACAAAAAAAAAAAAAAAAAAAAAAAAAAAAAAAAAAAAAAAAAAAAAAAAAAAAAAACAACTTACATAACAAGAATTGTAAGGCAACGATGTTAGTAAGAGTAACAGCTGATTTATGTAACCAAATAAATCATATTTATTTTGAAACTAGACCTAGGACTAAACATTTTTATTCGGCTGAAATCCCCAAACTGCCAAGCGTAGTGCAGAAAAATGGAGTGCAAAATAACCGGAAAAGTGTGTTCTGACCAAAAGGACAAGGTGTGGGAGAACATACATAGAAGTATATTATATAGTAGCATATAAGCATATCACACCACTTTGCTTAGTAAACAAATTTCTTTATAAGTGCACGCTAAAATATGAAATGCGGGCATGATCGCTGTCAAATCAAACTGCCATTCTTAAACTTTTCTGTACATTTTAGTCTGAAGCTGATGAATGAAATAATCGGACGGGTGTTCAGTAAATTATCGCGTTTTATTAAAAAAACAAAAAAAAAAAGTTTACAGCGTTGGCCTTAGGCTACCTAGTCCGGTCATTTATTTGACTCAAGTGTTGACGATACGTAAGTCACGCAGTCGGTATGATAATAATTATTGATGCGATAGCTAGACTCTTCAATTCTCTAATTTATTATCCGTAAAAGAACTTTCGCGAAACCTAAGCAGTAATCGGTTCAAGTCCAAAGAACAAAATTCGACAGTGAACTGTGATTGTGAAAGTGATTCTGCTACAACTTAAACAGAAGCTTAAGAAGACGCCTTAGAACTCGCCAGAGTGATAAATCCATAAAGGTCGCTCTTACATAGGCAAAAAAGCTAAGTGTGTAAACAAAAACATTCAAATAAATAATTAAGTGAAAAAAATCTATCTAAGCTAACACAAAATTATAAAGTAGGTGAATAAACAAAGACACAATTAACACAACATCCTAAAATAAACCATTTTATATCTCTAACCGACCTCATCAGCTGGAAAGAACTGAATACACAGCTCATCCTTAACTACAAGAAGCAGGTACAAAGCCATCAATTACTGAAGGAATTAAGGAATACACTATACAAAGATAACATCTGCCAGTTTTTATAAGAAGACGAAAAAAGAAAACAAATACTAACCAGTAAATTAGAATTAGAAAACGATACTTTAGAAACTATTCTGTACACTAGACTAATCCAAACAAGCATTGAAACTTTAATAAAAAAATTACCCACTCACTTTATCTTAGAATTGTTAATTATAGTATCCCAAACTTAAATTCACTCATAAATATCTTACAAGAAAAAGGCCTATATGAAACACCAACCCCAAATAAAATTWATTTAAAAACAGTCTTGAATCAAAGCAACCTCAAAATAATTTACATAACAGACAAATAATCAAGATAAACCAATTACTCCTTTTCAACCATCATATAACACATCTTATAAACCATATTACTGACCTTTTATTCATCTAAAACCACCAATACCTTGAAATACCCCAATTTTTTTCCACAACATTAACCTACTTATACTTACTCACAACCTAGTACACCAATGTGGCAACCAACCAGACCAAACCCACTATTTAACAGGCATAGTATATTTGGCCACAATCGCTTTGGACCCAATTACACAGGTGTTGGTAATTAAAAACAATAATAACATTCTAAAGTGCCTTAGTGACACCGGTTCCACAATAAATATGTTGACCAAAAATATTTTCAAAACACCTATCCAACAAACTAAATATTTAATTAACACTAGTAATGGCCCTTTAACAATAAATTAAACTACAACCCTGCCACCGAACAACTATTTCCTTATTGCCCAAGAAATTTCAATTTACCATTTCTCAGAAAATTACGATATGTTGATAGGACACATTTTGTTATCAAAAGCTAACGCCATAATAGACTATTAAAAGTGAAAAGTTAACCTATATTTAATAAAGAACTTATACTGATCAATACAAGTAACATCATAGAACAAAAACATATTCAAAAATATCCCACCAAAACTCCATATCTTTAGAACACTCTACATTGCAAGAAAACTGATTTCCGACTAGACCATTTAAATATAGAAAATAAATATGAACGAATATCCAATAAAACGAAGGAGATAAACTGAGTTTTACCAACCAAGAAAAATACGCTATTAACACTACACATAACGCCGCCGTACATTCAAAGTATAACTACCAACAGATCTTCGAAAAAGAAGTAGAACAACAAATTCAAGACATGTTAGAACAAAGAGTTATACGAGAGTAACTAACCATATATTAGCACCATCTAGGTTGTACCCAAAAAGACAGACGCTTCCGTACAGAAAAAGTGCCGTATTTTAGTTGACTACTATAGTACAATACCCACTACCAAGTAAAACCGAAGAAATTAAGGCTTTACATGAAGCATTCAAAAAACTAATACTTCTAATTTCTGAAGATCCAATTTTGAAAATACCGAACTTTTAAAGAAATTTCATATTAACTACAGACGCAAGCAACGTASCCTTGGGAGCTGTTTTTTCATACGATGGACACCCCGTTAGTAACACCAGTAGAACTCCAAATGAACAGTGCCATAGAAAAAGAATTATTAGCTATGGCCTGGGCAACTAAAACTTCTCGACATTTATTAGGACAACATTTTAAAATAGCATCCGATCACCAACCATTGCAAAAAATAAAAAAAACCCAATTCTAAATTAATAAGATGGAAAATAAGGCTTTCAGAATATGACTTTGATATAAAATATATTAAAGGGAAATAAAACTATCTCGCCGATGCCCTATCTAAAGTAAAACTAGAACAAGSAWTTTTTKTGGAGAATCCACACAACTTAGCACAGAAGAAGATAGTAGTAATCTACTTGATAAGTTTGTCCGAGAAACCCATAAATTGTTACAAGCGACAAGTCATATTTTCCAAAGGCCCCATGAACATGCAACATGAGAATTATTCCAAAAAACATACACATTCATACACATTTCTTATAAAGCCATGAATAGAGAATTAGCCAAACAATATCTACTTGACCATTTTTGTTAAAAAACCAGCTCCCTATATATAAATAGTAATGCAGATTTCGAAATAATTCAAGATGCATATAAAGAAGCTATGGATCCAAAATATACTAAAATTGTCCGAAGCCTTGTTTTATTAAAAAATAATCTACTTATGCAGAATTTAATGAATTAGTACCAACTCTTGGAGGATGGAGTCGCAAGTGAGGAAAGTTTTTTGATCGCCATTCAC
>NW_017537271.1:16382-22913 GCF_001853355.1 Bactrocera latifrons | reverse complement strand
TGAAAATAAATAATATTTACATTAAATTTGTAATATCTAAAAGAAAAAGAAAATTTAATCGTATAAAATGATAATAATATCTGAAAAAAGATCAATATTATCTGAGAAAATAAAATATATTAAATACAAAAGAATTTACTCTGAAAGCAAAGATTAATCAAATAAAGATAGTGATAAAATCTGAAAAGAAAGAATAATAAAATAAAATAATAATAACACCTGAAATAAAAGATAAATATTATTTGATCGTTTAAATTATAAAACAAATTTTTGTTTTCACATATTATTGTGGATTATGCAGGCCGCCTTAAACGCATAAAATACATACATGTGTCTGTATTTATTTTCGCGTATTATATTGGACTGCGCAGTCMAATTTCAAAGTACATACTTAACATTTTATATTTGCTGCTTCTGATGATATTGCTGCTATTTACAATTCAGTTCTGATTTCCAATGCTATAAAAACAAATGAAGTAATTATTTGCAAATTACACAGTACAACAGCTAATTTGGGGGGTGAAAAATTCCATGTCAGGGTGATGGTACTAGGTCAGTATAGTAAAACCTTCAAAGAGTTTGACGTTCGCATGTGTCAGTTTTTTTATGACCTTATGACCCCTTTTTTCCTTATCTTGACGTTTTTTCGTTTAGTTGTAACATTTTGGCAAAAACCAAAAAAAAAAAAATACCCAAAAAATTAAATAATTATATTTTATGCTCCATGGGGTTGTTTTCAAGTGTACAATTTAAGACATGTGTGTGTGTATGTTTAATGTTATCTCATCCGTAAATTTATGACATGTCCCCAAGCATTTTTATTATTATTAGATGTTCATTGCATGTAAATGCATGATGTATATATATATGTATGTATTGTTTAAATGAGTTAAGCCTCCCCTCACTTTACCTGGCAAAACTGGCGCACCCTAATAAAACAGCTTAATCCACCACAGCAGAAGACACTACAACACACCACACAACAGCTGTACCCCAACCCAACCAACAAAAGGAATGGACAAAGGGAAAGCTCACACGATTCGAGCTACCCAATCCGCAATCAACATTCGCACATTAATATTCGTCTACGCTTACACTGCGCCGTGTCGACACCTACGGTAATGTACTCTGTTCTGCAATTCGACGATCCTGCGGAAAATATATCTCCAGTGCTTTTCTATTAACATTTATAATATTAAAAATTATAATTTCCTTCATCAAATTATCGAAGTACAAACAAAATTTATTTTATCCTATATTAATATACATATATGTAAATAGATATTTATTTTTAGTAGAATTTCGGCTTTGCTGATAAGTAAACATGTGCAATGATATTTGAACATATTACCGAGGGAAAAAAATGATTATTCAAAACTAGTGGACTGTATATGTTGTGTATGTATATGATATTTCTTATCTTATCTTATTCAATATTACGAACATGTTCAATTTTGAACAATGGCAAATTTACTGACATATTTAGACTCAACCACTTAAATAACGAATAATCGAAAAAATTGAATAAACTGCTGGAGAAAAACTTTATTTTACAAGGAAGATCAGAAACTTACATTCACTCACAAAACTAAACACAAAATAAAAACTATTCATGAAGATGCAATTTACGTTAAATCCTATGAGTACTCAAAAGTAAATAAACCAGAAGTAAATAAATAAATAAAAGTATCTAAAAAGCTACAGGCTTCAGGTAAAGAAAAGTGGAGAATCGTTGTAGATTACAAGTTAAACAATATCACTGTGGACTTCACGACAATTCATTTGGTGCAAGGACCAAATCGATAGACAAAAAAAGCATTTTCTACCCAAAATGGCTACTTCGAATTATTAAGAATGACATTCGGTTTTAAAAATTCGCCAGCCACTTTCCAAAGGCTGATGAATACAGTTTTGGACGGTCTAATTGGGAAAGTTTGCTTTGTTTATTTAGATGACATAGTAGTTTTCAAAACATCTCTACAGGAGCACATCGAATCTCTCGATAAAGTGTTTCAAAGATTCGTTGAAGCGAATTTAAAAGTGCAATCGGACAAAAATGAATTTTTAAAATAAGAAACCGAGTTTCTTGGCCATGTCGTTACCCCTTCTGGAATAAAACCAAATCCTAATAAAATCGTAGCAACGTTAAGTTATCCGATTTACAGAGAGGAGAGGGAAATAAAACAATTTTTGGGTTTAGCGGGATTTTGCCGCAAATTTATTCAACATATTTAAAATATAAAAAAAAAACCTTAAAAAATTACTTAATGAGGTATTCTACTCTAGAATTTTGAAGAATTCGATTTTTTTTCATATATTTAAAGTTTAGACCCTTAAAATCATATCCTCCAAAGGATTTTTAAAAATTAAAATTATTTTAAGAGCTACAGTCACTTTAGTGACGCAGTACCTAGCGCACCAATAAATGACTTAGACTGCTAAAATTTGACTCACTTTTTTAAACGCGTTTTTCTCGAAACTACTTTTTTCCATACGGTTAAAATTTATCTCGAAAATCTAAAAATGGTAAATATTTTATATAATATAAAAAACGTCTTATAATTTATTTAATTAATATATAATTCACTTTATTAATAAATTTCTTAAAATATTTGAGTTTAGATTTATAGTCACTTGATGCAACAAGTGCCAAAATGGTTTGCATTACAGTTTTTTGTTTGAATTATTCAATTAATTCAAATATAATGATAGAAAATAGCAAGAAGAAAAAACAACAAACACATGCGGAAGCTGTAGCACATGAAAATTTTCATTAGCTCCGCTCTGCTACCGCTCCCAATTTTTTGCTATCGCTACGCTAGAGCATAACCTAACATTTAATTTTTTGGTCTCGCTAAAGCGAGAGTAGAGCCCATACGTTTACATTGTTATGCTAAGGCTATGCTGTGGCTCCCAACAAATTATCAGCGGTAGCAAGAGTTAAATAAAATGCTACGGGAGAACTGTAGTTTTTCAAACGCTGCTTTTAATTTATTATATGTGTGTCTATGTTATCGTATAGTTTATGCAGAGAACGTCTATCATAGAGAAGGTTCACGTTTCAAATATCGGAACTTTTCGAAGGGGTACTCGGCAGCGATGAGAGATGATGAAATTATAAGCGTGTTTCACCACGAAAATAGCAGAATGGAGCATTTTCAGTGTTAAATGAGAAAAATAATGATAATTCCAATGTAAACAAATTTACTTCTAGAGATTTGTTTACTTTCTATGCGCTACCGACTTTATATGCATATGATCCGTATATATTTGGTATCAAAGCATATACTTAGTATATATGTATGTACATAAGTATGTATGCATGTATATTAAAATTTATCTACATATGTATTTCATGATGATTCCATAAAATCATTAAAAATATATAATAAATAAAGTTTGTATTATTACCCAAATAATTGATATAAGTTAAGGTAATAAGTTTTAAATTTATACATTTACCTTAAAAGTTCTGATATAATCTTAAATGATCCAGCGGTCGCACATGTGCTTATATACATTTAATTATGTGTGTATGCAAACGAATATGACAGACCATACGCATAATATTTGTAAATTTGTCTACATGCAACATATGTATGTCAATGTGGCGACAATGCGTCACAACATTGTATTGTTGGTAGAAAATCCGGGCTGTGTGGAATAAAATAAACGAACGGCCGCCGATTGTCACCGCTTCCCTTGCCCCTGTACAGCTTCGCATACAAACCAGCGTTAATATGTATGTATGTTTGCCCGTTGGTCTTGATCCCGTTTTTCTTGGTTCTAGTGGGACCATGCTTTTCAGCTGAGCTCTAAGCTACCGGGGGGGTCGGCAGGTCGCGGATAGCCGGACGGCCTGGAGTAGCAGGTTAGTTGCAAAATAAATTATAACGAATAAGCAACCCCCGACGAGGAGCGGCAGGAGTGGAGGATGCGGTATAAAAGCCAGCTAAGCCGATGAAACCCCTGCGACAGAGGCGAGTCGATACCGCCTCTTAAAAATGGGTGTTCTCCCATGCATGATGGGTAATACAAAAATCCAGGCGCGACGGACTCACAATGAGCGGCTTCCTGGTGAGCGTCTGTTCACCATGTAAGGTGCGGCTGCAAACATGACGGGTCCATACCGGGGCGCACTGGGGGTCCCACGAAGCACCATCAGATGTTTTCCCACTGATGGTGTGGAAAGGGTGATGCGAGCTTGCTCTACCGAAGTGTTAGTACGATGATCAGTAACCAGCCCCTTCGGGCCTTGGTCAGGAAGTGTCCATTGGGGCAGAACTAGTAGACTGCATTGCTCCGGGCGAGCGCCGGTCCGTCCGCGTATTCCGGGAACGGTAAAGCGAAGGACAGGCCTCAGGGAACTGGGGTAGGGGCATCGTCCCCGAGGGTACACCCGTTCCTGTCTATTTCGGCCCGCCCCCCTGCACACGATGCGCTGGTAGAACTGATTAATGGAGAAAACAATGGAAAAAAAACAACAACGACAACAACATTAGCAGCAACAAAAATATGGAGTACCCAGGGATGGATCCCAGGAAAATACGCCATCCCTAATGGTAAGACTAGGCAAACGAGGTCACATGACGCAGTTAGGAGAAATGATACAGCAGTTAGTGGATATGATGCACCCACCACAGCGTTCCATCAACAACCCCATGCGGGAGCTACTTAGTTCTATTGCGAAGCTTCACGCATGTGCTAAGAAGGGACACGCCCGACTAGGTGAATAAAAGCGTAATGTGTCAAGCCAGACAAAGGTTATTGAAATAACACCTAAATGGCCACGTGACGGCAAGCAAATGGGGAGAAGAACGCCCAAAAAAAAAAAACCAAGACCATTCATAAAGCGCTATCGATGAGAACGGTAGTCGATCTGACAAGTGAGGATAAACGTAGCTATCCTGAAAATGCTAGAGCGAAGCCAGCTACAGACGAAGAATGGGTCATGGTCCAGAGTAGGACACAGAAAAAAAAGATTAAGAAGAATGTAAACACGGCACAACGTCTTCGACCCGATGCTACGTGATTGCAAAAGTTGGAGAAATGACGTACGCAGACATTCTTCGCACAGTTAAAGCAAATGGGACACTGCAAGAAATTGGCAGAAATGTCTCAAGAGTAAAAAAGRCAGCCAAAGGAGAGATTCTTCTTGAATTAAAGAAGGAGCAAACAGGAAGTACCGAAGGATATAAAGAGAAGATAAGCAAAATATTTGGCGACCAGGCACAACTCAAAACATTGAAGCAAGAAACCACAGTGGAGTTGCGGGACCTGGACGATATCACTACAAAAGAAGACATAGTGGAAGTAATCCGATCAGAAATTAAAGAACTTGGGCTCTTTAATGTATCAGCAATAAAAACCATCAGAGCGGCCTACGCGGGCACCCAGATAGCCGTGATAAGTCTTCCTGCGCAAGAACCGAAACATTTGCTACAGGCCCAGAAGATCGAGATCGGCCGGACAATATGCAGGATAAGGGAGGAAGCTCAATTGAAAAAGTGCTTTAGGTGTCTCGAATATGGACATGTGGCGAAGGCGTGCATCAACTTGGAAGACAGGAGCAAGTGCTGTATTAAGTGTGGAGAAGAGGGTCACTTTGCGAAATCCTGTACTAATAAACCTTTTGCATTGCGTTCAAAAAGAGTGGAAAAGCGAACACCGAACACCAAATAGGGAGCCGAAAATGTCCCATTTACATAGCTGAGTGTAGTAAAAACATAAGGTGAAGATCCTGCAAATAAACCTAAACCACTGTCAGGCGGCTCAGGAGCTATTAACGCAAGCGATGTATGAATATAGTAGTGACGTAGCAATAATTTGTGAACAATACAAAAATAAAACAACTGACGAAAGCGAAAATGCATGGGATAAACATCTACAGCTGCTACATACCGCCGAGTATCCCACTCGACGAGTATCCCACTCGACGAGTATGAAAAAATACTGGACGAACTTGTGGAAGACGCAATGACAATTCACCAACTTACTTGTTGAGCATCATACAGAGTTATTTGTCCGAAAGGCTCCTGCTCTATGACACAGACGAAGGTCCAAAAGAGTATACGGTAACTGGTGGTGTGCCACAAGTTTCCGTACTGGGTCCACTCTTATGGAATGTGCTCTATGATGGAATGGATGCCAGTCAATTGTAATGTACGCCGCACCTGTATGGGGACCAGCGCTCATGCATACATATGCAAGAATGGCACAATCAGTGTTCCGGCTAAGCACAATTAGAACTATTAGCGCATTCCGCACAGTATCTCATGAAGCCGCTAGCATTATATCTGGGATAAGGCCGCCAGACAAAATGGCTCGAGGACTGAGGCGGATATATGACAAAAGCAAAATCATAGGCAGAAAGCTGACAATGGAGGAATGGCAGAACCATTGGGAYACAACAACGAAGGGAAGATGGACGCACCGACTAATCGGGAAAGTACAAGAATGGGTGGGACGAAAGCATGGCGAGACAAACTTTTACATGACGCAGTTTCTGACAGGACACGGATGTTTCAGAGA
>NW_017537271.1:12517-15732 GCF_001853355.1 Bactrocera latifrons | reverse complement strand
GTCGTAACACATTTTCTGGTGCTCGCATTTCTTCACTCTGTGATCTTCTTGTCTCCAATCTATTCGTATTGTGACGCGTACGTCGACCTATATTTGCGCGTCTTGCTCGTGGCATTTTTTCAACACCAATTTTTGTTCAAACTAATTTAAAAGTAGTACACAGAACTATTGATTCAATGCTGAGCACGTGTTCGGTATTCGCCAATGCAGGACACAATGGAAAGTGTATTCAAGAAAATCTGTTGAAAAAAAATACACACAAATTCACACACTGCTTTATAACCGAATATGATTGATCATTTAAAATTTATTATTTTGTATTAAATTTATGCCACAATTAGTAGCCCAAATATATGAATTCTGTTTTTTCCCAGAAATACATTTGTAAACAAAAGGATCTTTATCCTTTTTTTAGCTTTAGCTTTAGAACCGAATATGATTGATCATTCAAAATTTATTATTTAAATTGGTATATTAAATTTATGCCACAATTATTAGCCCAAATATATGAATTCTTATTTTTCTCAAAAATACATTTGTAAAAAAAAGGATCTTTATCCTTTGTTATTATTTTATTTTTCTCAGAAATACATTTGCAAACAAAAGGATCTTTATCTTTATTTTATTTTTCCCAGAAATACATTTGTAAACAAAAGGATCTTTATCCTTTTTTATTTTCCACATAAARKATTTAAAGAGTTCAACAGCTCAAAAGCTCAAAACGTGCGCTACATCAACTACCTACCCGACGGCATTTCGCAAATGATAAAATAAATTTTTCAAGAGCTCAAAGCATGGGCTACATCAGCTCGAACCTACCTACCCTACGCCTTTGCGCAAATCATGATAGCAAATATCATGATAGCAAATGCCCCCATACAGATTTGGCAATGGCAATAGTTATAGATTTGACAGTTCGTAWTCTATATATTCTATCCTGTCGAGATGCCTCGTTATGCATCATTCTTGCTAGCTAGCTGAGCGGCGACTTTTTTCTAATACTTACATTTTGCAGTGCTGCTGGTCGGGCAAAAGCAGTTTGCGCAACATGGTGCATTTCAGAACNCATGACGCAGTTTCTGACAGGACACGGATGTTTCAGAGAGTACCTGCATAGGTATGGTCATGACGATGGCGTTACTTGCTCTTTCATTCGTTAGTTGACTGTCGACGCGGATAGACGTGCGTGCGCATCGTTGCGATATTTTCAAAGTGATTTTCGGTGATTTTCTTTTTGCGATTTTCTTTTGTGCGGTTATTTGTTTACGCGATTTAGCTGGGACCGTTATTGCCAGGCGCGTGTGCGTAACGAACCGTTGAAATTGTTTGTGCGTTCGTGGGGTAGTGACCGCGGGTGGTTTTGTGCGGGTACACAATTTTGTATAATTTCGTGCATTTTTGTGTGCTTACAGGGGTAAGTCATTTTATTATTACTTTTCATTATACGGACAACGTGGTCATCCACGTTGTTGTTATTGGCGGAAGCTTTGCATGGTTCCAGTGCAGCTCCGTGTTGGTTGCACTCTTGCTGACTGGACTGCCTGCCAGTTGTTCTGTGCTAAGCATCTGGTGTTTAGTTGGCTCAGTGTCAGGGGAATCTGGACAGGATTGCCCAAAGGGTGCAAACGTCTGTCCAGCGTTGGAGATTGCGAGGACTAACGGTCGTAAAAGCGAAMCGTTTAGCCCACGGTGCGATTCGGTTCAGCGCCACATCGGTCGACTCCGGACCGTTACGGGGACATTGTCCGTCCGGCGGCCAATTGAGTGGCCTTAATCCGACCGTTGGTTGGGGTTATGGGCTGTGCCACTGCGAGCATGCCATAATCGACCGCTTGGGTGGTCGCTTTTATTGAGCGGGCCTTCGCGTAGGTCGCACTTTTCAGCGCGTTAAGACGCACGCACCTGGAGAGCAACTGCTCCAGAATCTTTCTGGCCAAGAGCCTTCTGCGCTAGTGGTACGCCAGCGGATCAGCTCAACTGAACGGCTAGTCGGGAAGCGGGATGCCTCCTGGACGAAAGAGGAGGACGAAGACCCTTGCTGGAAGCGGAGATTCCGCCGCTTCCACAGTCGTGTAGTAAGGTGCGTTTGGGGTCGCCGCGTCTAGAGGACGCGAGTAAGGGAGGGAGCAGTAGTTGTGGCGGGAGTGCCAACATGGCTACCGCTGAAAAAGCGGTTTCGCGTGTGGGGTCGCCGCGTACCGTAAGTGGTTACGAAGGAGGGAGCGGGAGTTGTGGTGGTAGTGCCATCGTGGCCACCACCGAGAAAGCGGGCGCGCGTATGGGATCGTCGCGAAATGAGGGAGAGAGTGGTAGCGGAAGCGTGGCCGCCGCAATGAAAGCCCATCCGGCTAGCAGGGTGGTAAAAGGCGTCGGAAAGGAGGGCGCTACGAAAGCGGACACTCACGTGCCAAAAAAGAGGGAACGCTGGATCTTTCACGGAGGCAGTTGTTGTTGGGGGTGGGGCAGTCAGCCATGTTGCGGCTGCCAAAAGAATAACGGGGGAGCTCAATGAGCTTGTCTTTGAGGCCAAGAATTTTGATGTAGGGACTGCGAAGGGGTTGTTGGAGCTGGCTTCAAAATATGAGGCACTCTTGATGATGGTAATAACCGATTATGCCCATCTTCGCGGTCAGGTAGATGCCCTTAGAGGAAATTGTGGGAGATACTCCTCGACGCCGAGCAGGTCAATGCCGGCTCCGTCGTTCCTCTAAGGAAGTTATCGATAAAGTGGTCAAAGAGGTGGGTCCCTCACTTGGTGTGAGGCAACTTTGGGCAAAATACGCCGCCTTTTGAGCAGCGATTGGGGTCTCGGACGTCGTGCTGTCCGGACCATATATCGTGGCTTGTTTGTGGCCTGTGCCACATATGGAGCCCCTGTATGGTGGGAGGCAGCCACGACTGTCTGGGGGTCCCAAAAACTCCTCTCAATCCAGCGTTGTATGATGCTTGCTTGTTTGCCTGTATGTCGCACCGTCTCAACGGATGCGATGCAGGTTTGTCTGAGTCTGGGTTTCCTCCTTACGATAAGTGATAATATTGTATGATTTGAATTCGCGAAAGCGAGCATAAACACATATGGTTATAATACATGTGAATATACATACATATGTACATTTATCACTATTGTAATATATATAATTTTTATAACATACTAGCGGGGCCCGGTGTGCGTTGCTACACCCATGCAACACTATAATGGAAACTTCTAGCATTTC
>NW_017537271.1:0-4417 GCF_001853355.1 Bactrocera latifrons | reverse complement strand
AACCCGACCAAGGTGGCTAGTGTGTCCATTCCACACTGCCAATTGGTACTGAAAATGCTTGGCATTCTCAGGGCGCTGATCAACGCATTGATTTGATCCGCTGTACTTTTGAGTGCCGTGGAGTAAGGCTGTCGTCATCAGGTACCCACGTTAAACACACCGGACGTTACTTGCTCTTTCTGTGGTAACAGTAGTRAAAATGCGGAACACATATTTTTCTACTGTCCGAGATTTACCTGATAATATAGTGAATCATATGTTGCATAAACGACAAGTATGGTATGCCATGAAGAGGACGACAGTTCTGATACTGCAAGAGCTGAGAAGAGCCGAACACCAAAGAAGTAGTGAAACTAGGCCACMAAGAGCTAATGACGTGAGCCAATAGGCTAAGCTGGCCCTGCGATGTAATGCCTAGCGGCGGTCCCGCAGGACCGTTCCATAAAGCTACAGATGACGGAGTTAAGGGTTTAGTACGTAGGCGTACTGTTCCGCAAGTCTAATACAGTAATATATTACTTATTAGGCTTGGTCCCGAATGAGGTGCACCTTTAGCGAGCAGTACGAATCGTGCATACTGCATACCACTAAGTATCAGTATCTATGAAAGATTCCCCCTTCGAAAGCAAAATAAAAATAAAAAAATTATATTTGTGTGTAAGCTTGAATACATATCGATTTTTGCAAGCCGCGTAAAAATATTTTTTACATTCCTTGACAAATACAGTCAATCCCGGTAATGTGCCACAATCAAACATACAGATTTTTGTCGTTTGTTACAAATAAAAATATAATATGGCCCATAAGCGAATGCGAATACTTAAGCAAGTGGTACTTAAAAGAATAATTTCTATGTATTTCACAAAACAAACCGTGAGGTGCAGCAATATATGGGCAGTTAAGGGCGATGATTTTCATTGAAGCGGAATACTACTTAACCGAGATTCACTGTACACATAAATCAGAGGAATATTGAATATTTTCTTTGGCACATTTCTTGACTTGAAAATCGACAGATAAACTATGTTGCCAATTTTATTCTAATATATTTGAATACTTATATTTGCGGGGTTGCCACTTTTTCGTTCTCATACAAATATCAGAAATTGTTCCATTTATGATTTTTAGCTGTAAAAATACGCTTGTGGGCAAAGGCATGCTCGGGGAGATGTAATGGTGTTTGTTTAAATGAAACAAGTTTGCCTTTGAAAGTGCGCTTGCGTTCATGAATGAAAATATTGTTGTTGTGTACTTTTCTACAAATTTGGGCATCAGCTATTTTACTGCCATATTGCCTTGTGACGCTGCTGATGCTACTTGAAACTTGTTGTTTTTGTAGAACAATATTTGTAATTTTTGCGGGTGGAATGTCATACGCACTTATTTATGTACATATGTACATATGAGCAGCGCGCACTTGTTATTACTGATAAGTGATAATATTGTATGATTTGAATTCGCGAAAGCGAGCATAAACACATATGGTTATAATACATGTGAATATACATATGTACATTTATCACTATTGTAATATATTTAATTTTTATAACATATTATTATAGTTTGTTATATAAATACTATGAATATATCAAATACAAGAAACAACTATGAATATTGCTTTGAAAAAGTTATTTAATTAAAGTTTATTCAATTGCACCTGCATTCATAAATATGCACAAGAACAATTCATATGAATACACATGTCTGTATGTAAACCGTATAGAAATATAATTAAACATACGTCTGTTAGCGCAATATATAGTTTTGGGCATAATTTTTATTTCACGATCAGCTCTGTTCAAACGAAAATGTTAAAAATTTTCCTGCAGAGCTGGCAGTGGTGAAACTCCTCCATCTCGACCGAGTTAGCCAATAATATATTTATACGATCTCCGCGCCGTGAATCTTCTCTATTATAAACGTTCTCTGGTTTATGTTGCATGGTTATAGCTTTGCCTATGGTCGAAAGATTGAAATGCGACGAATTTGCTACTACAATGGTTATTAATCCATATATAAAATTTCTCCGATATACAATGTTTATATGTGTACATTCTATATTTTATTTACAGAAGCAATACTTTTTTAGATATTTCTCTCTTCAAATTCTTGACCATGACGTCACTGACCCAAGTGGGTAAGCTGCATGATATGGAGTTGTTTTCAAGTGTATAATTCAATACATGTGTGTGTGTGTGTGTTTAATGTTACCTGACCCAGTTAGAATAGTGACGGACATGTTACCTAGTGACATTCGGGTAACGCGTAGCGGTTTAATTGTCACTCTTTCCTATCATGTTCTTAAGGGCGAATCAAAAAAACTTAAAACTATTGAATGCATGTGATTTTTTATCACCTTGAGCACACATTTTTTGTTACAATAAAACTATATACTACCTTCTTATACTTTAATTAAATTGAAAGAAAATAGAGAAAACTACTTTCAAGAAAATGTGACGAAGCACATTAGTTAAGCACACGGCTTGGCCGCTCACTCCTTATATAACGACACTGCTACAAATTACTAAAATCGCGATAAGGATGGTATAAAAGAACTATATGGGAGCCAGTGTGAAAATTGAACGATGGGCACCGCCCACTTTTTGGTGAAATCTCATATCTCAAGACCCGACTAACAGATTTCGGCAAAATTTAGTTCGTGGCATTATTCTTACATTCTTATGTCACATTGTAAAAAATGGACGAAGTCGTATAACACCCACTAGGCGTAGCAAACTTTGTTATTCCACTAAACTTAAGTTAAGGGATAATCATTCTCTTATTATTATTGATATAAATATTCGAATTACCGGGTGGCTTTTCACCGCTTATATCGGCCAATATCTGAATTATCCCAATGAGAATAAAAGTGTTTTTTTATAACAGTGTATCTTTGTGCTTAAAATATATAAATTTGAGCGAAAACTTGCCCTAGTTCCTATATAACTAATATCAAGATTTTGGAACATCCGGCTGACTTCACTCTATATGATTGGTTTTATATCTTTAAGTATTGCGCTGGCTTTGAGTCTCGGAAGTCGCAAGAGTTTTAATTTTCGGTTGCACCCAAACTTAGCCCTTCCTTACTTGTTTATTATTTTGAAGTTGATTTGAAAAATGCGTCAGCAACTACAATTGTTGCTCCTGGTTTATAAACTCTTTTTGGAAAAAATTCTTCAATGAAAGCTCTCCATCTTCTCATTTTTACGTTTCGATTATTTTCAGAAATTGCGAATGCCAAATGCTGGTGATCTGTATGGATTCCCAAATCCTTTTTGCATACAGATTGAATAATTGGGTGCCCAACTCAACTTGAATCATTTACACTCGCATTAAGTACTATATCTCGGATAGATGAAGTGAAACTTTATTTTTATGACGAAGTTGGCAATGTTACAATTCAAATGAAAATATCTTAATATAAAAAAATCCAGTATCCGTGTGTATGTTTCGAATTAACTCAAAAACGAGTCAACTGATATTCATGAAAGTTGGCATATACATRTAATTTGGTCCAACTTCATCTCAATTTATACTCGCAATATTATATTATTGCAAATTATTTTTATTATTTGTTAGCTCAAAAAGATTCTAACAGATGGCGCTATGTTAAAAATACAAACGTTTTATATAAGCTACAATTTTATCGTCTCCACAATTAATAATTAACATTTTGTTACTTCTAATCTACAGTTACATAAATACAGCCAAATATATTATTATTATTACATTTATTAGGAAAAATATACAGGCTATTAAAACTAATGAAAAGGAGGAGTGCGAGCAGCTTTGGCCATCGACTTCGATATTATAAATCTATATTATATCATATTATGTATATTACATTCCACTAGAAAATTATAAATACATGTAATATTTTCAAAAGATGGTGTTTTTAACAGTGTTTGATATTGAGCAGAAATAAAGTGTTTATGCCTAATACTCTCTAAAACTGGACAGGTGAGTAAGATTTGGTCCACGGATAGTGTGTTGGAGCAGAAGGGGCAAGATGACTTAGKRTTTCCGGTGAGTAGGTGCTGATGTGTGATTTGTGTATGGCCGATTCTTAAACGTGTGAATACGGTTGCTTGCAGTCGAAATATATTGCTAGGGTAGTAAATTTTACCATGGAGGATGGAGTCATGTGTACAAGTTCACGCAARTGAGGAAAGTTTTCTGATCGCCATTCACGTGGAAGTGGCCAGAAACGATTCTTTTACATATGACTCAAGCAGCTCACGACTTCCGGTCCTTGACCAAGTATCCTCTGGGTAGCTTAAGAGCATCCGTTTGAAGGTGAGCTAAAGTGAGAAGGCGAAATATTCCCTGCATAGGGTTGTGCGCTGGGTTTGGGACCCGCCACGTAAAAAAACCACCCCAATGAAACGCAACAACAGCCTCGGATGAGAGACCCCAC
>NW_017537270.1:119113-120446 GCF_001853355.1 Bactrocera latifrons | reverse complement strand
TTAATGTGTGTATGTATTGCATATGCTGTATGCCTTCGCTCGCAAGTTGCGGATATATCATGTTTATATATATTTTTTGTCCCCTAACCCACCCATCCACATGCGTTAATGTTATTTTCTTCTTGTCCACCGCTGCATTTTTTTTTTCGCTGTTTGTAATTTACACCCTCGTTGCCAAATGTATTTAATTGTCCTTCCCGTTACCTGTTCTACCTACTCTACGATCCTAACTAAGCAATTCGATAACTTGTGAACGGTGGGTCATGTGCGCAGCTTTTATACGCAGTGTAGTAGAAAACGGTTGAGAAGTATAGCCAGTTCGTCAATTTTAAATGTAAAGCCACTTCACGGTGTGGGAATTCGGCTTTTAATATAATAGCATACTATATACAGAGAACGTCTATCATACACGTTCTCTGCTATATATATGCCTACTTTGATTCGCGTCTACAATTTCTTGCAAATTTCATAGAATACAACGTAAGGACAGTTTGGAAATCATATGTTTGATGACAAAGTAGTTTCAAAATGGTTGGTTGCCATCGTATTTTTAATAGGTTGATTTTTTTTGTCACTGAAATAGCTTAATTTATTAATTATAAAAAGCTAGAAACCAAATATTAACTTGCAAATAAGATGTTATGAAAAAGTTTACATTTATAGGTACATATAGGTTTTGGATTTACATGTCTTACAAAGTCTYAAAAGTTAAAAAAAAAATTTCATTGTCTATTGTGTAAGGAGCAAGACATTAGAACGGTCAGGTAACCTATGGTTGAAACTTAGAACATAGAACGTATATTTATTTAAACAGAGAACGTATATTTAAATAAATAATACGTTCTCTGCTTAGAATATTTGAGCGTAGCGTAGCTCACCAAAAAAACTCGCTTCAAAGTATGCAACGTTAGTTTCAACTATTGTTGTGCCACTGGTGTAGTATACATCAGTGTATACCCACAAAACAGATGCGCTTCAAAGTATGCAACGTTAGTTTCAGCTATTGCTGTGCCACTTGTATAGTATGCATAAGTGTAGACTCACTAAAAAGATGCGGTTAAAAGTAGGCAACGTTTAAATAAAAGTTTCAACTATTGTACATATATGTATATATGTACATATAAGATTTGGTTTTACATTTCTTAAAAGTTAAAAGAAAAATTTGCTTTACCTATTGTGTGAGGCACAAGCCATACTACATTTTAAATTTAATATCATATTTTGCTAACTGATATAATTAAATTACTTATTTATAAATATGTTCATATGTGTATTAAACCTACTGTATAATAATGTCTTGTCCCAAGGCATTTAGGTTTATAAAAAAATGTTA
>NW_017537270.1:100614-118948 GCF_001853355.1 Bactrocera latifrons | reverse complement strand
AACGATGTAAACTCAAAAAAGTAAATGTTTCTGCTGCGAATAACAAGTTACGTATAGTTGCACATGTCCATAAAAATTAAGAAGAACTGCAAGTAATCACGATAAAATATATTAAAACATATTTTGTTTGTAAATATGTATTTTAGGAAATTTTAATGAAACTCTGAACTAGTAAGGAAATGAAACGGGTATCTTATGTGGAGATACAAATTGCATTGCCTACTGTTGTGCTGAGAATCACCCCCTAATGCGTTTTTCCATTACGAAACTTTCCACTTCGTTTATTTTATAACTTTGGTCCACTTTACTTTTTAATAAGCTTTTTTATTTTTTATTACTAACTTTGTTGGCATATTTTCTAGTAACATTTTCATGTGATACATAGAATAWTTGAACGAAGTAGCTCACCAAAAAGATGCGGTTAAAAGTATGCAATGTTTAAATAAAAGTTTCAACTATCGTTGTTGACATTTGACCAACATAGATGAGTGTATACTCACCAAAAATAAGCGCTTAAAAGTATGGAAAGTTTAAATAACACATATCTTTACCTTTATAGTCTTTGATTAAACGTATTGCTTTCGCTGGTGTCGAAGCTGTATAACCAGAGAACTTAAAATGTAGTGCTCTTAGCAGAGAACGTACATTTATATCAGAGAACGTCTATCATAGAGAAGGTTCACGGCGCGGAGATCGTAAAAATATTTTTGGCTAACTCGGTCGAGATGAGCCAGTTTCACCACTGCCAGCTCGGCASKAGAAATTTTAACATTTTCGTTTGAACAGAGCTGAGCGTGAAATAAAAATTATGCACAAAACTATATATTGCGTTAACAAACGTATGTTCGCTCTTTTGCTTATGTTTCTATACAGTTTACATGCAGACATRTGTATTCATATGAATTCTTTTTGTGCATATTTATGAATAGACGTTCTCTGATATTTATATACGTTCTCTGCTTTTAGTGTTAGATAACAGTAACAGTCGAAAGTTTATTTGAGCTTTTTTCTTGGAACTTAACTTAAGTGAGCTTTGTTCAGAAAATTCACAATTATGTAAACTTATAGCAGAGAACGTACATTCGTTCTACGTTCGTTAACATACGTTCAAGAATTATAGTAAAAAATATTTTTATGTTTGCAATATATGAAATTTATACATATAACACATAATTAAATACCTTTATTTCTTAAAAACAARAATTATAAGACAGTTAAAGTTAAAAACAAAAAGGGGAAAGAAAATAAATGTTACCGACATACCTTCATATGATATACATACATGCATGTAAATATAATAAATTTACAAATATAAAAAAATACGTTATTTTCGTTTAAAAATGGAAATCGTATATTAAGAACTAACGTTTACGGTAAGCCCTAAAATATTCAACACATATTGGAAATTAACAGTTGGCGTAAAATGTATTTCGCATTAAAACTATTRCATTTATGATTTAAGAATGTGTAATTTGGCGACAACGACTACTTTATAAATAATTTATACGAACATGAAAAATATGCGCATTATTATCATTATTATATAGTTTATGTAGTTTATGAAACATTAGGGATTACCCACACATACAAGATTATATTATGCATAGATTTTATTATTTACAGTTTCATTCCTTCATTACTTTAGGTCACCAATTTCCCTTTCTTACAATGTCTGGATAATTTTTTGCTTTCATTTGGGTATGACACTGTTAATATTGATGTACACTTTTGGTACAGTTTGCCTACAGACGACATTTCCTTCTCTATTTTTCATAAACCGTCTTACTCCACTACCATGCACATATTTCGAAGTTTTCCAGTGAGTCACTTTCGAATTGTTGTATTTTAGAATTACAATTATATATACACATGTATGTATGTATTATATGCAGGTATATATGTACATTTAGCATATCTCATACTAGTTTAGATTTGCTCCTATTTACAGTGATTTCGTACCTAACGCGAATACACATTTGTATTTGCATAAATATAATAACAWAATATGTATGCGTGAGTGTATAATCTGAAACATACTCGTACTCTTAGAGAAAGTTTATGTGTAAGCATACATTTATGTAACTTCATCAGCATATTTATATGATGCATTAATTAAAAGATACCAAAAGAAAGCTAAAGCAAGCTATTTCGGAAATATTGTAAAGGTTTTAAAATAATTTATAAACGGGATGACTACTATTTCTAAGCAAAGTGTTACATTTTAATTTATGTAGTCATATCGTTACACAGAACAAAAAGTAAACCGAGTTGTTTACCGAGTGAACGACCTCAGTTTTGGGGCGAACTTGTGCGCAAGCTCGTTGGGGTTGAAATAATTTTGGTTGGATTGACGCCATGACTCAGCAAGGGATTACATACTAAATGAATTGATGGAAACATAATTATTATATGATACATACATATTATAAATGAGGGTATACCAACATAAAACAATGTTTTACAAATCCGTCTGACAAAAAAAACAGTGTTTAATAAAACAGTGTTAAAAAATGTAAGTAGATATTTTTTCTCATTAAAAGTATTTAGCTTATTAATTTTCTAAMCAAATATACTACATAAATATTTAAAATATAAAATACAAGCTGAAATTGTATCATTTTAATCTCCCATATGTCTATGTACTTTTTACTACCAAACATAAGTGCCGAAATGCATTTGCTTTTATGTACATATGTACATATGTACATATGTATGTCTAGAAAGTACCCATAAAGAATTTGAGTAGACGTCGAAATGGCAATGACCATGAACGAAGCAAAATATACCACTACGTTAACGAAAGGTATGCAATAGTATATGAACGTAGCATAGCATTTACATTTATGTTCATATAATATACATACATACATATGTACAAAGTGCACATATAATATAATATATGTACTTATGTAGATATAATTATAATGCTTTCAACCGGTCTAGCCATTGTTCGAGAGTGGAGTAAATATGTATACATATGTACATAAACATCCAACTTCGATTCATATAGGAAAAATAGAAATGCGGCAGCAAGGCAATATTGCAATGCCACTGCCAATGTCACGAACATGAAAAAGCTGGAGGGTGGCAGCCACAGACGGGTAGAATGAAAGTAGGTAAGGTTGAGCATGTGCAAATGTATAACTTAAGTCAAGCAGAACGTGTTTTCATACCGCTGTAGCATGCAGTCTGGGTGCCCTTCCTACTATGATAGTCGCCCTTACAATGGGAGACTGTGAAGTTTCAATGTGTAATAGTGATTAAGATATTATAGAATCACAAATACATATATAAGAGTATATGTATGCACTTACATACATATATGGATGTATATATATTTTATATACATATATTTTTCAAGATGAGGACATTAGCCTTGGTGCTGTATTCAGCTTTGCAATACGCATATGTATGTATTTGTGCATGGAGGACGTAAGGCTGATTTTGCTTTAGTTAGCTCTGTTCAAATTCTGACACATGCGTACTGTTAATCTAACGGAGAATTATATAGAAATCTCGTTACATTATTTCTTAAAACGAATGACTTAAAATAATTGTGTTTTAAATCCTATATAAAATTTGTCACAGAAAACTGTAAAACCCATGGTTTGTGCTCAAATCCATTAGAACAAGGATTTATTATACATTCAAAAAAAACTATAAATGTATTATTATTAACAAAATTAGAAAAGTTTGACACTCATACGCACATTGGTATAGATCATAATCTTCCTACCAAGAAGGTAATACTCTCACATTTTTAACTTTAAAACGTTATGAAAAGAATCACACATTTTTTATTTAACACTGGGCAATTATGGAAACTAATTTCCTAGTAAAGGGTACATAAGTATATAGTAATATTAATATGAATATGTTGAAAATTGTAAGAATATTTATTCCCATAAATAATAAATATTTAAATGTAAGTATATACAATGCTTACCCAAAAAGAATTGCAGAAACCATATCAATACACCCAGCCATATGAATGCATTCTTGTGTTTGTACAAGCATATAAATAGTACGGTGGCCCATCAACAAGAAATGTGACGATGACAACGACAACAACGCGGTGAAGGTCATTGATACCAAAAATTATGACTCCCTTTGCCCTACTCCACATCAATATAGGCGTTGAGACGCTGCAGGAAAATGTGTGGCGAGTAATCCTAGTGGTATACTAAACGCTTACACAACCCAATTACGACTGCAGTCGTATTTTGTAGAGAGACATATATTTGTATATGTATGTGCATATACGGAGTGTAAACACGAACGTCAGTCGAGTATTTAATATCGAAGCGTCACAACAACTGTGGCATGAGGAGAACCATTTTTACTAGAAGAGAGAATGCTTATGCATGTATATATGTATATGTATCTGCATACAAGCTCAATTTACTATTATGGAAAGTGAACTACAATTTCAACTGCAAGTGTATAAAGTGTTCGGCATTTGTGACCACATAGGACCAGGTTTCCTCTTTACTTCTGACATTAACGGAAATATTAGCCATGGACCAGGAGCCATAAGACAATATACTTGTATATTTGTACATATTAATAGAATATATGGATGAATGTATTAATTATTATTTTAAAATAGAATTAAGGATACTACATACACTTACGTATGTATATGTGTGTATATTACATTATAGAGATATAAACCGATAAAATTGATGTAGGGATGAAGAGTAACATTCTATGATAGTTATTAAAATTATAGACATTCGATTTGTTTCATTTTCATTGGTACAGAAATTATTTCTAAAATAATGGAGAAAATACGAGAAGATTATGTACGCACTTGTCCTTTCGTGCTGTATTTTTAACATTATACATAATTTTATTTTTCTATGTGTACATACAAACAGCTCTATGTATACATTGGTGGTTAAGAAAATAGGATTGCCAACATCACTTTGCATAGATATCATTATTAATATTTATTCAAGAAAAAAATAATTTACTACGTACTACTGCATTAATGTTGTGACTGCGTTATGACACACATGACTAATTCATTAGTTCTTCCATACATACATATAATACTTAAGTACRTATACATACATGTATTAATATGTATAATCCTAATATTCGGTATAATCWATAACAACCGTCGGACGGACAAATTGCATACTTTTTAAAACTTATTGTGCTTAACATTGTGTAAATATAGTTTCTAGTAAGTATACCTTTGCAGTTGTCCATGACACATTCGAAAAAAAAAATGGAAACCCTAAAACACATGCAATAACATCCCTTACTGCAATACTTTTTAGRAAAAGCGAAGATGGTCTATATATACATACATATGTACACACATGTATATACACTAAAATACTGTTTTACAATGCTCAATGTTATAGGGCTGGTGTTGTTCATTGAACTTGCCTCCCATTTTAATACATATCTAACCCTGTACATATGGATGTATGCCCTCATGCTTGCGTGATCCCTGTGTCTGGACGAATTCGTTGACTTCTCTTAGCTGCGTTTTGTGTGGTGCTTTCACACAAACATTCAGCTCTCTATATGTATAAGTTTTTTGTCATAAATGCAGTTCCGTAAATGTTTGTGAGCGCGTTCAACTCGGGCTGGTATTCATCCGCCTCTATCTACTTTGTCTGCTCCCACTCTACTTTGTGCTAAATTGCCTGAGCGTCCCGACCTACCCACACTCTTTGCAACTTAAACCTATATGCCGGCGTTGTTCTGAGTTTCATTGCCCGCTGCGCTGCTGCACACCCATTTGTTTACTCACTTGTTTGTTTGACAGGCGCCTGACGGTTGGTGCAGATTTGTACATTGTACATGAGTTGATTCAATGGGTTTAGAGTTCTGACGCTACTTGCAAGGTTAGTCGCAGAAGCGACATCAAGTCGTTCATATTATATATGGTAGTAGTTTATTAATTTACATGTCTGAAATTTTTCAATATTTCAGTGATATAAATATGCAAAATATGGCATACATAAATAGTGTTGTTCTTCTAAAGTTTAAGCAAAATAAGTGAACAGAAAAAATTGGGTGGAGAGCAAAATATTGTTAAAAAACATAGTATTTGGTAAAATTGTAAACAATTTATAGTGCTTTCTCTTACTTCGACTAGTTTTACCTTTAATAAATGATTTGATATATTTACACGCCTTATCCTTCTTTAGTGTTTRTATAAAGAAGCATTAAAAGTTAGTATTATAAATAATAAGCATTAACTTGAATTTCATTGGCGATCGCTAAATATCCTATTATCATTCACATGTCTGGAGACATATTATATGTGTATATGTATATATGTACATACTTGTGTCTACGTTTGTATGTCTTTGTCCGATATATCTGAAATATTATCGATACGATATATTTGACGTGTGTTAAGCATTAGTAAAATAGTCAAGTGTTTATACGTTTTTGTAGAATTACAAACAATCAGATTTTAATTTCAAGGTGGACAATAACAAAGAAAACTGCAGAAATATTGTAACATTATTTTCAAATTCATTGTGCATATTACATTAAGAGGAATAATTCATATTTATTTTTCAATTTTTCCACCTGGATATTTATATTACTTAATTGTGGTATATGTTCTCAAATTAGTAATTTAATAACTTATTACCGCATTTTGGGTTGGGATGATTTACTAATCATAACTAGATAACTTAATATAAAAATTACATTCTAACTTGCAGCCAGAATAACTTTTGCACACATTTTAGTCTAAATAATGATGGATATTTTGGGTTTATGAACAAGCCGTTTCATGGTCATGAAGGTTTTTATAGATAATACATATACACTTTCATGAGTAAAAATTTCAATATAATATATGTAGTTTCATATAGTGTGTGCCAAACTCTAAAGGGACTCTAGCTTCCTTAATATACATAGTAACAATATTCTTAAATATATACATACATATGTTATAAATGTGGTAGCTATCAGCTAATTTGATATCATTATTATTAGAGAGCAACCCAGGAGCGCACTTACTCTCATAATGCTTAACTAACCCTCATGTGCATCGGATCAATGTTAAGGTCAGTGGGTAGATGTACTCGTTTCTTCATGAGCATCGCCTGATGCAGTTCATTAGAAGCCCTCGCAGAATTCGCGCATGGACACATGCCAGTGTATTCTAGTAAATAAGTATTACGTGCACTGGATAAATTAAAATGTGCAGTTTTAAAATTCAAAAGCATATATAAAACGACTAAGGCATTTTTATTGGTCTTATACGATAATTTAGTATTTACATATGTACATACTTTGAATATTTTTTCTATTTTCACAAGGTTGCAAACTGATTTCCATATTTAAATCTTTATTTCTCTATAATAGAGTAAAACTCACATTTTAAAGATTTTTCAAAGTCTGCATTTACTAACATCAGTTAGTAAACATAAATATAATTAGTACTTAATTGTATATAAGAATGTGTGTAAGTGGTAAGAAATGTCCTAATTCATGGACAAAATATGCRTAGTATTATTGAATTATATTTTGCAACTATATGCAATCCGACTATTTGACTACCATTTAATATTGCTGTCATTGAATTAAAAAAAAAATATTATTTTTTGGACATGAAAATAATATTCTTACTATAGATATGCATTCATTATACCCCTTTCGTCTTTTTACGTATACGTACACACATATTTCAAAGCCATTTAAAAAATATACCTTTTGGTATTGACTTAATATTATAACAACGAATACTGTATGCAATTTTCGATTTCGACCAGAGTAAACTTCTCCTTACTTTTTATAGTATAGTATATTAACATATGTATATTTCAACGCGGTATCCATTTGGCCGTTGAAATCGGTGAGAACAAGTCGTATCTGAGAGCCAAAATTTTATGCGATTGTATATTTCCCTCTCACATGAGATTCACTAATCTTTCAGAGTGAATGCACTTGTTTGATATACTTATTTGTATGAAAACGTATGATACAATATAACATGTTGTGCGCAAAGCAAACTATTTGTTACTTGTGGTAGTGAACTTGAATTTGTGTTATTGAAAAAAAACAACAATGCAACTTTTAGCTATGCCTTGTATGTATGTAGATATTAAAGACAACAATAATGAGTACTGCCGCTAGACTTCCTGTTCTGGGTTATTTATTCCTTTATCTACTAAACGAGCTTCGACTCTTTGGTTCTCRTGGTTTTCTCTTCTCGCTCATATTTGTGTAAGTTATCTCAGGGTTTCACTTTCATTGTACAATAGGAAAGTAAAGTCTTAAGGGAGTGCGATAACATGGTACAAGAATAGTCTATTTTCTGACGAAATATCTCTTGTCTGTAATGCTTTTGCAGCTGCGAATCTCCAATTTTATAAGGCGAGTTTGTGGGTTCTCTTTATTTGGTGCCATTTATTCTCATAGACACATGCCTACTTTTGCATGAACATTGCGAAATTCATTGGTTCAATCTCTGCTTTTTATGTTTGTATGTATTAACAACTATTTTAAGTTCCGAGAACTGAGAACAATGCTGATTTACCACATCGACTGCAGACACACGTATCTACATACAATACATTAACATACTTGAAATACAACTATGATGACGGTACTGAGACCAGCACTTAGTCAGTAAGAGAAAGTACGGCAACAGCTTTGGTTGGTTTAATTACTTAAGCAATTTCAATTGTATACGAATGACCACTGCAATTGGATAAAAAATATATTAAAAAATGTGATAAATTAATTGTGTATTCCAAAAGTTTGGTTATTCCAGTAGAAATACATTTGGTAAAGTAAATACAATATGCACATGTAAAAAAGTTATGTGAAAAAGAGTGAAAACTAATATGAAATCTAATTAATGTAAAAAACAAAATTGAAATAAATTGTTGGAAAAGTGTAAGGAATAATAAAATTATTATAAATATAAAATCAAAAATAAATAACGCACTGAGAGAATTTGTATGGGCCAAGCACGACCTTGTCCTTGGCGGTATTTAGCTATAGCTGCCATTCAATGCCAGTTTTCCTCCCAACTTATACATTTGCGAAAGACTAGTAATGTCAGTGTCAAGCGAATTTTCTGTCTCTCATGGTCAAACCGGCGTCGCTGCGGCACTATTGCTGTGATTCGGTTATCTGCTAAACACACATACAGATGTTTTGATTTATTTTCACATATTTTACCGAAAGTTACTTGGGTCTAGTAAACAGTGAACAATTTTGTATGCATTTCAATATACAATTGTTTATTAATATAAATAAATTATTTTCTATAATAATCATTATCAGAAATGATTGTCTATATGATATAAGATTGTGATGTTTCGTTTTAGAGAAAATACCAGCATAATTCCTTGGTAAATGAAAATAGTAGTTTCAGACATTTGTCATGTGAGTTTCACAGGCGTAATAGCATTTTTGTAGAAGCAGAAACCGCTCAAAGAAATGTTTAAATAAATACCAGCTTTTGTTTTCTTACTTTTCAATAAATTAATTACTTTAAGTTTTAAAATAAAAGCAGCTGTAATTAACAATGTCAGTGTTTAATAGAATTTACAATTCCTGATTTTAAATGCAAAGAAGAATACAATGGCATTTTGACAACCAACAATAGTGAATATTGCTTTGTTGACATACATACATTATTGTCAAATATTATATTACCAACGGCTGGGATTTATAATAGCATTCCCCGATTTCGGGGTTGAAATGGGTATGTGATAGAGGAGGTTCTCCARATTAAAAAAAAATACATTGTTAGTGAAGTGTTAATGGATAAAAAAAATATTAAAAGTATGTGTGTAAATCTCATTAAAAATCGGAGAAATAAGCATTTTAAATAGTGGAGTTTTTGAACCTTAAATGCAAATATCACAAAAAAAAAAATAAGTCTGCTGCAACTACATATATTTGTATATATTTATTTATTTTTTCTTAATCATGAAGGATCTCCTCTATCCGTACATACCCATTTCATTTCCATTACAAAAAAAAGATACGTGGTATAACTTTTATAATTGTATTTCAATTCGTAGTATGTATAAAAAATATATTATCATTAAAAGATCTGATTAATTTTAATAGTGAATAAAAATGTGTCATAAAAAACCAACAAATACCATAAAAGTACTGTGAACTATTATCTACTCATGTACATACATATAATGAAAAAATATACATATACTTTATTAAATATACGTTCTTCGTCTGCTGTTGTTAAAAGATTAGTAAGTGTACTTTGTAATATCTAGTAACTCAGGATCTATAAAAAGTATTTTTCGAAAATATTAAAAATGGCAGACTACTTCATATATAAAATATGTAGAGATAATAAATTACCTTAATACCGAAAAAATATAATAAATAAATGAAATATAATAAACCCAAATATAAATACTACTGTGTAAAGACAAGGATATTTCGTGTGCTGCTATGTTTAAATTAAGTACCAAAATTGGAGTACAGAATAATGCCTTTATATTTGTGAGTATTGATTAATAATATTTAAATACCATGTATATATGTATGTATATACGCTTACATATATGTTTTTTTATCTAAGCAGACTTATTAATAATTATGTTACATAAATTATAACCTAGTGCTTTAGAATACATCTTTACATTAAATCTATCTACTGTGTATATAAATATATTTTTTTACTAATGCAGTCCATAATTTTAATAATTTTCAGATGTAACCGCTTTACCAAACATCTAATCAAAGGGTATCAACGAAATCACATACAGTTTTTAAAATACTGTGAATAAAATGATAAGAATACTACATTCTTCGTGATCTAAGGAGGAAGGATTTATAAGAATAATATATACATATTTTATGGCAAAATTGTCTAATGGATATATTGTGGATAAAGCCAATGGAAATAAATTTAAGTTTTAGATTTAATGTAAGGGAAAGTGAAAAAATATAAATATATTTATATTGAAACTAGAAGGCTGAAATTTTAGGATTCTTGGTAATTATACAAAGGCAGAACACGATAATAAAAAGTGAAATCTTTATGAAAGTGGTATCTAGGACACAGTCAACACAACCAAATAAAGCTGAATAAATGAGACTGACTATAACATTAAGTTTTGAAAATAGTCTAAGTAGTGTCTAAGGCGGTTAAAGCTAAAATATATAAAAAAAAGATCGAATAGTGTTTACAGAAAAACAATAGAGGCCAAGCCAACATTTTACCATATTCTCTGTCTGGGATTTTATTTGCATAATCACTTTATATGCATTGAAATATCCTTTGTTTTCGTAATATAATTACAACATACACAATGCTTAAGAGATTTAAATATATTGACGCAACCGATGGTCTAGTTAACGCTAATAGTCAAGTATCAACAGAAACGGGGCCCTGTTCTGATAAAAATATTTCTGCTAAGAATAATTTGTCATATATAAAATTGATTAAAACAGAGCCTATTGATTTAGAAATGGCATATGTGGAATCAAACGATTCAAAAGAATATCGTTTAGAAAATATAACGCAAACTAAATTAATGAAAAAGTCAAAAGTAAATGAAACTGTACTGAAGTCGACAATAGCACCTTCAGTGAATTACCAACACGTGCAGATACAAACTGTCCAACCGAGGCAACCGGGAGTAAATTTACTGAATAATTCTAATGCTATACAAAAAGTTACATTGACCCCACGTTTGGAGGTGATTAATAGGTCCACATCTAGCGATGGGGGAAGTGATATTGGTAATATCATAAGGCAAGCTTATACTTCCCAACAGAACATTTCCAGAGACCAATCTCAGTCTCCACATTCTTTCCATACAAGTGCGCGAATAGAACAACGAGTTTTACAGCGCCAACCATCGGATTCCATACCTGGACCTCAGATTATAATTTCCCGTCAACCATCAAATATTGTGTCTCCTACTCCTTTACAGCGTCGTCATTCTGCAAGTCCTTCACATTGTGAAGGGAATCCATCTTTTGCAAGTTTAAGTAATAATTCGGATTGTGTATCTTCTTCTCCACCTCCATCTCTTCGAACTTTACAACAATATTCATCACATCGTTCGCCGCAACCATCACCACCACCGTTGTCCTTACAACATCATGTACGGGTTATAAGAGATGGTCGATTATATGAAGAAGCTGCTCCAAGACCAGTTCACTCTACTAGACAATCCGAATCTCCCCCTCCGTTGTTACACCATCACCAATCTCGATCTGCTCCCATTTCACCTGTTGTATCTCGTCGATATTCTATTTCCCCACAAGATATTCCGACATCATCTTTATTCCAACAACAAACTATTGAAAAGCATCAAGGGCATTCACAAGTAATGGTTGATAATAACAAACATGAAATTCATATATCAGACACCTTAGGACACTTTCAAAGGAAAAAAATGATTTCTCCTCCTCTTCCATCTTCGACATCTCTTCATGCGTCGGTTATTGCAACGGATCCATCATCCACCCAAGTTTTGATGGAAACTCCTTCGACAACACTAAGTAATTCCCATTCGCACCGGTATGCACTTTCATCATCAGCACGAAAATATATTGTTACCACTAATACACCACAATCGAGCTTAATACCAACAAGCATTCTACGGCAACAACATGTTAAATTTRTTCAACACAAGCACCAAATTCCCCAATATCAAGAAGATGGAAATACTTCGTTACAATTGACAGCTGCCACATCTTCTTCAACATCAACTGGACCTCGAAATTTTCGTTTACCTGTTGTTACTAGTAGCAGTAGATGCACTAATATTGGCACCAACGACCAACAATTTCATAGCCACAACAACACTGCCATGCGGCCGCCTCCACCACCACCTCCAAAGATSAAAAACTCATGCTCTTCTATCACTTTACCCACTAGCAACAATGGGGGAACTTCCACTAGCGAGGAGCCGTCCAGCTCAATTCCAGATTTGGGTAAGTTTAAAGACACACGTACGTATATTCTCGCTTAATCTTTATTTTTGGAGAACTTACATATTTTAAAGACCAATAAGTCAGTCATATACCAAATAATTATTATATATAATATATAACTTTTATCAGGAAACTCGTAGAGTTTCCAAATTGTAATGGATTAATCTACAAATAGACTGCATCGATACATGTTTGAAGCTGTGCATTGCAATAAAACTTGCTGACCCTGATGTAATAAAATAATTATTATAAAATATACCTTTGCSAACAGTGGATTACTAAATACATACATATAACTGTTCACTTTGTATTTAAATTATTGATTGTGATCGGTCAGTATGGTATGTATATCAGATATTCCCAGCAGTGACTGCATTTGTTTGTACATTGTTACGAACTATACAAGAACTTATTTTGATCCTTTAGTTTATATAGAAGTKCTAAGTAGACGTATGTAAAAAAATTTTGGATGATTGTTGCACTATCTTACCCTTTATGCTAAACACAATTTCAAGAAGATATCTTGTAAAATAAAAAAGTTTTCCATAAAAGCACTTGGTTTTGGTTGTTTGCTCGTATAACAGATTTTAGCTATAATGGTCCGATAGTTCCGACAAATAAGCGGCGTCTTAGGAAGAAAAGAACCTGCGTAAAATTTCAGATCGATACCTTCAAAACTGTGGGACTACTTCGTGTAAATACAAACGGACAAAATCGAATCAGCTAGTCACTCTGAACCTGTGGATGTGTCATTCGTGGCAAGCTTAATATGCAATGTTCAGGATATACAAGAATGAAGGGATAAGTTCGGGTGAAACGGAACAAAATGTTTTTAAGAATTCAAAATTCATTATTCGACTAAATTATGGATGGATAACAATTATATTTTTCATCTACCTCAAACCATATGTCGTCGATGTATACGATCACTTAGTCCAATATATCTAGTTATGTACATAACATATGTAAACTGGTATAAACTGGTATAAAAAGATAAAAAGGCTTTTACATTTGCGAGATTACCTTAAATTGCTAATCTGGAAACGTCGTTGAAAACAAATTATTTCGTTATAATTATAAATGGGCAGAGGAGTTTGATGAATTTTATGCTCAAAAAAATGAAGTAAAAAATATTAATATATGTTATATATATTAAATACAACAGGCTTAAGTCATGCGTATGCATTATGTACAAATGTACAATGGCCATATACGATATTTTAAAAAATTCAATGTCAATGTCACACTACCACAAGCAAATATTTAGTCAAAAAGCACACGTGCGCCCACACAAAGAAAGCGAAGAGTAAATTAGTTACAATTCTCTTTCATTTTCTCTCATTCTGAATACGTTTGCCRTATGAAAGTAATAAAGTATACATTTGCAAATACATAAGAATGTATATTCAAAAAAGCCTTGTATATATTAATATATATATATATATATATGTAAATAAAAACAATACAGAGAGAATATGTATACGTATATATTTACCTTTGAAATTGAGCAAACAATTTAAAACCAAAACGAAATGAGCAAGCGAGCAGTAAAAGTGCGCATGTCTGTTAAAATATTTCCCTACTAGAAGCACGGAAGTTCATGAAGGTGAATGTAGAATTTAGATACTTTAGAGTTGAGAACGGGTTTTCCTCTCAATTTTGTCTGGATATACATATACATATATATATTATTATATACAGATGATATACATTTTTGCAGACAACTCAGATAAACAGGTTTATTAAGAGCACTGTGAGAAATTTATTTTTGTAAGAATCTTGGCGAAAAATATGGTAAAAAATTTTGGCTACAACTTACATGTGTCTTTTCCTCAAAACAATAGTAGAATTTTTTTATTCGTTAACAATTTCAATACCTATTGGTATATTCTAGCGTTTACTTAGTTAATGAGCGATTTCAGATTTAAATTTGTTGTGTGAAAGAAAGTTATCTTAACGTGACTAGGAAAAATGTCTTTTCAAATTATCTAATATGTAGATATCGAATAAATAATATGTTATAAGTTTCTATATGAACTTTTTTTTAAGATTTTAAAATGTGAACAACGTAGGAAATTTATATTATATCAATTCAATAAAAATGTTACTTTACTATCGTGAATACTACTATATACCTTTTGGCAAAAAAACGCATACATGCATACATGTATGTACATAACATGAAAATTTATTCATATTTTTACTTTTTCTATAAAACTATCAAAAACTTTTTGCAGACTGAAAGCTTTTATCGAGTCTGTAATACCCTTCTACTACTGCAAGTTTATAGCTATTTTAACAGTAATTGCAGTTACAGTCCACAAATATGCATAATAAACCATATATATAAATGCAAAACTGCATCATGGACATGCTACTAAAAGCACATAAATCTGTAAATATGTAATAAGTTCACTAAGAAAGCTCTAATCGCTGAGGGCTTTTGAAATTACAAGCTGCTGATAAAGTATTATTCATAATATAATTATGTATGTATGTATATAAATTAAAATTTTTATATGAATATGTGTTTTAACTTTTACTATTTAAAATATGCGTAAAAGAATTTCTCTTAGAAGATCTTTACATAAATAAACTTAACTAACTATTCAATTTAGTGATACTTAATGGTGACTTATGTGTGGCCACCTGCGGACTGGTGCTACTGAATTTCCCTTTTCAACCAACGAATCAACTATTTTGTAGTGTTATTTCTCTAAAGCAATAGTAATAAGAAACAACAAAGTTTTTCAAAATACACTGTGTATTGGTATACTATTTTAGGAAGGAATAATTTGCCAATACATCTGCCAAAAAAAGTTAATTTTGTAAGAAAAACTAAATAGGCATATTGGCAACATATTCCTCTTTTATTTGTTTTGTGTCGTTACTCAGAAAACGAGTTTTATTTATTTGAAATAAATTGTAGTATACAAGAGCAAAGCTTGCTAGAACGAGTGTAGTAAGTGTTAGTGTTTGACAGGTGAACGACCGCTGATAACGTGTGGCCTTCGAAAATTATCTGGGCCAAGTGGAATTTTGTATATACGATACATATGCATACTAATTTTCTTATGCTCTCTAATAATCCTCACACATTATTATTGTAGTACAGGTACTTCCTTGTTTTACTCTCTCGACATGTTGTGCAAAATATTATGACTGTCTATCAAAACAATGTTTTAAAATGTATGTAGGATGTAATTTTTGTCATACTGATTAGTTTCTCAAATATAGTATATAGTATTACTTCTATATGATTGTATTTTTTAATACGTTAAAACGTGTTGTTACGAAGTAAGACTTGCAAAGAAGTTTATAAACATTGGAAATAGTTTTTTGAGCAAGCCAAGAGAAGTACACTTCGAAAGACAGGTGCAAAATAATAATAAACGAAAAGTTAAATTTTATTATCAAAAGAAAAAAATATGTCCAATATTCACTAAATATATTCTTCGTTTGCGCTTTCATTTAGTTAACACAAATCAAGCTTAATGGTAAAAGCTTTTAAGCTTTTCGTAGAACAACATAACGAATAAGACAAAAACTTGCAAGTACTCATTCGCCAATGCTATTTCTAACATGAACTGCAGATTTTTATTCTATCAGTTTCACAGGACAGCACAACGTTGTATATTTTATCGAGAAAAATATTTTTGGTGAATACATTTTCGTAAATTTAGTGCAAGATGCTTTTATGAACATCCCGTCTAGAGGTGTGGTGATTCAAAGTGTATTAAAATAATGTATACGTATGTACGAAAAGCAACAAGATAGAAGTGCAAGAACATAATGTTAATAATTTACCGACTTTGAATGCCAATAAGTTTACCGACAAAGATTTGGCACAAAGTACAACTCAATTAACAATGAAAAACTAAGTGAGCGATAGACATTACGAATACTTGCACGTAAATACAAGTGAAAAATATTAATTTTTGTGTAAATAATTTTAACTTTTCCGTAAAAATAAATAATGAATATTGCGGAAGATATCGCTATCTAATTATCGTATATGAACAAACAAGTTTCGAGCGAATAAAAAAATCGAATTTCAACCAAAAAAATTAATAATAATGACTGTAACCAAAGCTACACATGGTGGAGTAGGACTGATTGAACATGTTCTAGCCGGTAAGCGAAATAAATTTAAGTGTTTACTCCCGAAAACCCGTTGAAGGTGAGAGAGAACTTTTTGAATCGATTAGTTTCTTCATGGCATTTCGAGAGCAACTACAAATACATTTGTAATTAGACTGTAACTTGTGTTTATACCTTTTTAGACAATCTTTTTTTAAATCTATAAATTATGTATTATCATTTGAAGGAACAATAGGAAATCCGTATTTCTACAAACTTAGAAAAAAAGTATCGAAATATATGTATAGATTAATATATACATACGTATGAATAATCATTTCATTATGGAACTGATAACAGTGTCAAAAATTCAGCATAGTATATAGAATACCCACACTCTACCATTATTAATTTTTATTGGGTCAAATTCGCACAAATTCAAAATACATATGTACAAGTGCCTAAAAATATTCAGACATATCAACGAAAGCTATATTCATACATATGTATGTACTAATAGTTAGGTCAATGAACGTTGAAAACGTTGAAAGCGTTTCCAAGGCCAAAGCCATTGAAGTCATTTGCCGTTTGATGGTATRGGGAAGAATGGTGGTGTGGGACAGTTTGGCACATACACATTTCAATGTTTACACAAGCTTAAGCACTCTAGATATTGTTTATAGTCACCTCCAATGATAGTCGCTTGAGTGTGAGTATTATATACTGAATTAAAAAAGCTGTATCTGGAAAAGCTTTTATGATTTGAATGAGTTATTKAAATATAATATTTCGCTCAAATGTTCTCTAATAAACGGGCAAGAATTCATAAAATTTGTCAAGAAAATGTTTAAAGTTCTCGCTTTTTTGAATTTCTATTAGTTTTTGGGGKTTTGAAAAAATTTTTTAGCAACATTGCGTATAATGGTCAATGATCACAGTAAAAATGCGGTGACTCAACGGGAACTAATGGATTAATTGTTATTCATTCACATTTTGCTGAAATTGGCTTGCATTTATTAGTTCAATAAAAATAAGAATATACATATGTTTTTGCCACACCCCACATATATGAAAAACTCCCATAGCCGGCAAAAACATTCCGTCGGTTGGGTGGCTGGTTCTGAGGAATTTCACTGTATACTATACAGTATGTACATATGTATGAATAAGGACAAATTTTTATGTTCTTTGCATTGACGATAGATATAAATGTTTCTGTTGCTAATTTTTTTTTATAACGGTGAAGCGAATCTCTTCCTACATCTAACGGGTGCATAACCATGAATTGCAATATTTAATTAATATACTAAGTATTAAACTATATGTACATATGTAT